>NC_052619.1:17838162-17881687 GCF_016545825.1 Eucalyptus grandis | reverse complement strand
ATGGCCAATATTTTCCACAAAAATATCTCCTACAATCATTCTAGGCCAAGTATCAACCCTTGGCTCACAATGGACCACCATAGGTTACCTTTTCAACCTTGAGATGGTCCAATTTGGCTAGGGCATGGGGAAGCTACGAATTTGCAAGCCGTTTCCTCCAATTGGACTCTCACACTCACTTGATTAAGTATCAATAATTTTCCCCATCCAAGAATCCATCATGCTTCTCAATTTTGTGACCAAAATTAATCCCCGACCTTAATTGCATAAAAACGATCCTAAACTGATTTTTTCCCAAAAAGTCTCGGTTGTTAGAAAAATCTTCTAAGACTAAGTTGACGCTCTTAGAATTTATTGTAACATGACAGAATCTTCAATTTCTGAAATCGGACTTGAATTGGTGGTTAATTTTCATTCGGCACGTTTTTAGCGTAACTTAGACTACTAGGTAGTTTTTAGAACTTTTTAGTGCAAATGACCTGTGGTCAATTTTTTTCTAACCACTATGAACCCACTCAACACATTGGAAACTCTCGATTATTGTAAAAATCTCGAGGATTCAAATATAGATACAGGGTACCAAAACGACAGAGAAATCAAACTAGTGCCGGTCGACGAGAATTTTCCAATTTAGTGGAGTCACCCACTATCGGCCACACATCTCCATCGAACCGATTTATCTCTGATCTCAATTCAATTTTTAACTGTCTGTAATGGCCTCTAAAGATAAACACGGTCGAGAAGCCAATTCCTGGTCGAATTCTCAAGTCTATTGCATTAAAATTCCTTAATGGCTTCCTTGGATAGTCTAGTTATCTTATGAGTGGCCATATCAGAGAAAAGCACTATAGGCGTGTCAATGAAATACCTGATTTATCCAGCAAAAAACAGGATCGAAAATCTAGGATGTCACAACTCTTCCCCTGACAAAGCCAATACCTAGAGATGTGTTTTGTGGCCATATGAAATCTCTAGGATTGCGTAGAGGTTGATGTACTGAATATTGTAATTTCCCTAAGTGTTCACATTTGATGAATTTGTGTTTTCATCATTAATGCATATGAATCTTTGTTTGATCTTTATGCATCTTAATGCTCAGTGCATTACTTTAAGTTGAGAAAGTATGTCAGACAGATAAAAGATTAGCCCACTCACACGGGTAATTGCCTCTATTTACTGTGTGATAAATAGAGATGAGACTGTTTTTAAGCTTATTATCTAGGTGATAATCGAGAGCTCAAGCTTAAAATACGTATATCGCCTTAACTGAGTGTTAAGATGAGGACATAATACTTACTATGTCCAAAAGTAAAATAACCCACATATTTTACTTTATCTATCTATGATGCCAAATGTGAGTTCTAATGAATTTTGTTAATGAGTAGATACGTGAACTCAAGTTAGATATTGGGTATGTCTGAACTATCATCTGTACGGTATTAAAGGTGTAGACATACGCTCCATGGGAAAGGAGTTAATACCATAATACGTACTTCATACTACGTATGCATGAGACAACCAATAAGAGTGGCAAAAGTTTGATCTCAACTTTTATACCGTGTGAGGCTCTTGAGGAAAAGAGTTCCTCAATCTTTAGTCCCCTCATGACTCTTACTTATTCTCAAGATTTCTATTTAGTATTTGCTATCTTAGGATGTTGCCAATGGTCATGAGTTGATTCGATCTAATGGGACATTTCTAGAAAAGCAAGCTGAACTGAAATTGAGAGTTTGAAGGAAAGAGGAAGATCGAATTTAGAGAATCACATTGTAGTTTTATATTCACTGGTTAACCAATTATGATTGTCTTTGGGATAATCATAATTGTGAATACAGTATATATATATATATATATATATATATATATATATATATATATATCATTGTTTAAAAGAGATCAAGAGAGATATAAATGTGATCGATCGATCTAGGGTACTGCATACTAAATCTACTCAAAGTGTGATGCCCATTATGAGCTGCTATATATTCCTAACAGATGTATAGTAACGAGCTCTCAAAGTATGCTGGTCGCACGGATTATTCACCGGTATGAATGTTGAAGAGTGGTAAAGAGAATCCTATTTGGCCCACCATGTGCGAGTGGGAGATGATGGTTTTATGTGATTGGCTTAAGGCCCGTTCGCCCATGTTGGGCCTAAAAGCCCGGCCCATAGGATTAGGGCCCATGGATGAAGGGGTATGAAGGGGTACGTTTCTATTTTTTGAGGGAACGTATATAAGGGAAGAAAGAGAGAGACGAAGATACCTTTTGGTATTATGTACGTTCCTCTCCCTCTCTCTCTCCAAGAGTAAAACAAAACGTAAAAGGCAACGCTCTCTTCCTTTCAAGGCCAATCAACGTCATCGGATCAAACATGATCGGTTTCTCTTCCTCTTATCGGCATTGGTGTTTCTCTGTGGCTAACAAGGTACGCTCGATTCCCTGGTGTGCTTTAGGATCGGTGATACATGTTTTTTTCCCAGGCTTCGCTTCTGCATTCGTTTTAGGGGTTCGATTTAGTGTCGAATCCGGTTTTTGAGAATCCGAGAATCCCAACAGTAGAGAACAATTTTCACCTCGGCTCACTAGCAAACTGAAAATTGTAATGGTCAAGAGTAAACGGTCAGGATGAGCAACGATATTTAAAAGCACTTGTGTAGTTCTTCGCCTGTTAGTATGCTAGACATGGAAAATGTTGAATCAACATCAATTTAAGACTGTCTTTACTCGAATAGCTATAGAACTATGTAAGAAAACACAAGGAATAATAAGAGAATCCCGAAGCTCTAGATATGGCATGACCATGAAAAATCCACCGAGAGCTGGTTTTTGTTCTCGGAGTAGATGTGAAAAATGTGGCAGAATTAAAGAATACGCAGAGATTCTTCGTATCTAGCACTGTAAGATTGCTCGATGTAGAGTGAAACAAAGGGACATTGCATAGAGTTTGTACCTATATGAAGTTCACAATGGCCGGGAGCAATCCGCGCCCCATTACCTCAACTTAAGTGCATCACTGTATCAATAGTCAGTTCTTCCACATGTGGAATTGACCTCAACTTAAGTGCATCATCGTATCAATAATCAGTTTTTCCACAAGTGGAATTGATACGCAATTTACGCCCAAATTGTCCTCTATTCACCTTTCACCTAGGGACGATTTTCCATGAATCTCTTCCAGCTCCTTGAGCCTGTTATTAGGGGCTCTTCTAAGTGAGGCCATCTGTATATGATCATTTGCTTCTGGAAATCGGTTTATGGAGACCTTGAAGTTCAGCTTATGAATTTTGCTGTACACTAGAGGGGTCCTGTTGTTGTACTGCGAACACTTATGTGAGGTTCCAATTGTTCTCGCCTTCCTTTCATGGTGCAGCAGAGCAACAAATGTCAGAGGAATTGGAAGAGACAGTTCCACAGCCTCCTGTCACAATGAATGGTCTTTCTCATCAGGATGATTCTCCAATGAGCGTGATGAACTGCAGGAATAAGTAAGAAACTCGATTTTTGAGATGTTTCTATCTCATATCGTTTACTTTTTCTCCATTGCGTCTAACATATTACCTACTCTAGTGATTAGCTTAATTTTCATTTCAATCTGAAAGCTACTTACCTACATTTATAGGATTCTTAATATAAATTACGTGCTTGTGCACACTATCTTACTTGGCGAATTCTGTCATCTGCACTAGTTTAAATACATGCATCATTCAAGAGCGCAAGTGCCTTTGATGGCTTGTGGCCTAACGCATGGCGTAATTGTTTTTTTGCCTCGTCAAAAGTGTTGCTTCAGAGGGCCTGAATATTCTTTTGAAAGTGATGCTTCAGAGGACCTGAGTATTCTTTTGAAAGGAATCGTCTGTTTAGATGATCGTAATTGCTACCATTGGTAGACCACACTACCAATAACATGATAGTCGCAGTGTGCATTGTAGTCGAACAACGTAGTTTCAACTTCAAGTTGTGATGCTAACTGTGCTCGCATTTGTGGTTCTAAAATGTTGATGAACAGAGCTGAATCGACAAGCTACGGCCATTCTGTCGATTTTGTTGGATCGAAGAGGCGGTAAGGTCTGCTCCACATCTTGTACCTGGCGGAAATCTTGCTTGTCCTTCATTGGAAGAACAAGGAATGAGAATAAATGCTGCATTAGACGCTGCACATGCACCAATTTCTCATATCTCGAACCTCATTGCCGACGGCCATCGGGCTGCAAACTTCAGGGGACCTTTCCAACCATCAGACTTTTAATGGCTCGAAGCTTGAGCCACTTGGATTCATACCCTATCCCTTACTTTCTCTGGAGGTATTTATGATATTTAGCACTTAGCTCGACATTCTGCGTCGTCAATCCTACTTGGTTTGGACTACCACCGCGAATCTCTTCATGTAAAGGTTTGGCTTGGAATATTACTTGTCGACATAGTTGCATAGACATGGCGGTTCTGTTCTTTTACCCATCAGTGCATTCAACTCGTGGTGCAACAATTTGAAAAAAGCTTTTAATATGCTATTTGAGAGTCAGCTTTCAGCAATGATCTCGAACAATTTCATGTTCTCCAAACCGAGACTTGTTCAGAGTCGTTGAAAGCCTTCAATTTCTGACCTTGTACTAGGAACGTCCTTCCTGCTTTATCTGTTTCTAGATACTTTAAAAACCATATAAAGTAATTGAAAAGACCATGCGGAAAAAGTTAATTGCTGTTGTACTTGGCGAGGCAACCCAAGTTTAAGTAGCAGCATACACATTTGCTACTTCTCTATGTATTCTTACTCCTGATGAATGGCGTTGTTTGTATTTTCCATTCAGGAGTACCTTGCTAATTCGGCGTTAGGTCAGGGTTCTCTGTTTGCAATATCCGAGTGAAGCGGATATCGCGCTTTCCTTATCAACATCGGTGTCTGGAGGAATGTTTGCTATGCAAGAAAACTCATATTCAAGGGACAACAATGAGGAATATAGTGTTGGACGCAAATTGCGTAACCCCAAGATCTCCATAACTAGAACAAGAACATGCATAATTGAGTAGAAAGATTAACGCACCTGTTTTGGGATCCATTGTTCTTAAAACGGAAGCGGAAACACAATGTTCCACGCGCAAGTCCTTCTCCTCTATTGCCCTCCGTATCACTGGCTCAATGAAGTGGCCCCCCTCTCGTTTAGCGTTAGGTAAACGTCTTTTAGGTGAAGATACATGTGAGAATTAGGGTTAGAGGAGAGACTTGAGCACTATTTATAGAGTTTCCAGCCAGTCCCCCTCATTACGGGTCAAGCTCAACTCGGCCCACACTAGCCAGCCCATATTAGATTAATTAAGAAACCTTCTATCTCACCTTAGACCAACCCTGTTTTACGGTAACCATAAAAACAGTAAATTACAATATCAATTAATTTAGTCCACATTAGGAAAACTCTTACATTCTCCCACTTGGACTATATTAATTGAAATCGTACTGTATGTGCGCATATTGGTCCAGAGATAATTCTTAATAGTCAATCCTATCCCATAAAGTCTTAAACACCGAATCATGGTGGTAACTGCATGTATACACACAGAGCCTTCCATGGTCACAGATGTTCTCAACTTTATTGATATAGATTCAATATGGTAGTGTGGCAAATGGATAACATCTCTCATAGAGAGATCCCATTTGTTAGTCACCATTCTCTTAACTTTAAGCGTCACAAAAACTTGTGCCACTAGAAAATGCTTTATGGTTCCAATGAATCCACATATGTCTTGTTTTTATGGTTAACCTTTCTTTATATATCACAAGACATATGTACAAGGCTAATAACCAGATGCCCGGATGCCCCTAGCCTTCACTCAAAATTTATACAATTCCTTGAGACTTTATCAATATGTATTCAACATAATAACAATACATTCAAAAATATTTTATTGAATGCAAAAATTGATACATATCAAACCGTTACAAAGTGTAACGAACACAGATGAAACTTTTATCAAAGTAAAGCCAAAATAGCTCCCACTAAATACCAACATCTCATGATGCTCCTAGGCCCATGCTAACGATATGTCACTCAAATACACATGGGCGTAGGCCTTTAGTTAGTGGATCTGCAATCACATCAACTGTAAAATATATATTATATTAAAATGTCACCTTTCTGTACCGTTTGCTTTTGGTCAAAAATTTTGACCACAATATATTTAGACCCCTTGAGACCTCTGTAGTAAATAAATAATACTACAAATTTGTTATCTCAATACAACCGTATGGGTCTATCCATAAAGTTAAAACGATTAACTTCTTCATGAGATTTTGGAGCCTAAAAGAATGTTACTGACACTGCTTACATAGTAAAAGATGATATAGAACTTTATTTACTACACTTACTGCTAATATAAATATGTATTCCGTTATTGATTGTATGTCATTAGAATAGCCAGCAAAGTTTACATCTAAATACCCTACTAACTGCAAGAATTGAACATGTCTGTAAATTAGCATATAATCTCTTATCTTTTTTAAGTACCTTAAAACCATCTTGATAGCAACCCAGTGATCATGTCCTGGATTTGACCGATATCTGCCTAGAAGTCCCGTCACAAAGACAACATTTAGTCTAGTGCAAATTCGAGTATACATTATACTTTTAAGTGCATTGACATAAGGTACTCCCTTTAATTAGATTTTCTCAATATCTAAATAAGGACAATGTGATAGATTTAGTCAATCACCCTTAACAATAGGAACAATTCTTGGCTTGCAATAATATATATTCAATATTTCCAATATACAATCAACAAATGTCCACCGAGAAAATCTAATATAATATGACAAAAACAATCCTTACAGACCTCAGTACAAAGGATATAAGATGTCTCAAGGTTACAACTTGTAAGCAAAATATTATGTACATAGAGTATAAGAAAAAATAAATTTCCTCTCATTGACCTTGCAGTATATTAAATTATTTTATTCCCAATTGAAAAATAATAATAAGACTATGAAACTTTAATAATATTTTCTGGAAACTTGCTAATAAATATGAATAAGACTTTTTAGTCTACACTTAAGTTTACTTGAAACATTTGTTGCAAAATTCTTCAATTGCACAATATAGATTTTGTATCTATTTGGTGTAACTTTATATCAAAATAAATTATTAATGTCACGTTCACTCTGAAAGGATATTTAAAGAAACAATTATTTCTTCACTATAAATAATACACTCCTCTTTCAGAGTGAAAACTTTAGTTACCAATTTGGCTTTAAACTTCACAATTTTTTTTTTTTTGAAATCCTTTTAGTTTTGTACGCCAATTTGCAACTAATGAACTTATGATCTTTAGACAAGTCAGTAAGTTTCCAAACATGTTTCATAGATTGTATATCGCCTTTTATGGCATCTAATCACATACTTAATTGAGGATAAGAAACAACATTTATTTATGTCGATAAATCAACCATGTAGTGGATATTGTGGTCATGCTCTCACGAATAGACTATATAGTCTAATGGAATAACTGATCGTCTTTCCCTAACAAATCTCCTGAGTAAAGCTATAACCACTTCATTCTATACTTGAGAGGTTTGAAAAAATTTCATCATAAACTATATCAAAAATAGTATCTTGAACCTCATCAAGTTTAGTCTATGGTATATGAGATTCCACAATTGTCTGTATCACAATTATCTATTTAGGCAAAAACAAATACACAGTGCTTTTCCATCGTACTATTATCCTTAATAGTCTGAGAGCAACTATTCTCGTCAAACTGTAGAAACTTTATAGTATGTAATACCATAATTCTTGTATCTTCTTTAGGGTCTTAAAATCAATACCCTTTTGAACAATCTAGGTAAGATACAAAAAAATTCCGAGTGAATCTAAATTCCAACGCATCTAATATTGGATTAGATAATCTCACTTATGCATAACACCTCTAAATTTAATATGATTCAAGTAATCTATGTCCAGTGTATAACTCAAAAGAAGTTTATGAAACAACTTTGATAAGAGACACCTTTTGTATGTGAAAAATTGCTTTCATAATATTAGCCCACAGAAAATCAGATAAATTAGTCTTACTGATTATACTTATCACCATGTTCATTATGGTGCATTTATGCCTTTCGGCCAAATCTTTTTGTCAGAATTTTCAGGTATAGTAATTAAATTAACACCCCAGAATCTACCAAGTATTTGACAAATGACCCTTTAAGCTATTTCGCAGTGTCATACTTGCCAAAATACTTACAGCCACTGTTAATTTCGACAACCTTTAAAACTAATTGTAATTGTTTTATTTTTTATCTCGGTCATTTTCTTTAAATAGAAAACTTTCGGAAACAACCTTTTAATCATATACGAGATGTATATGTCATTAGGACTTAAATACAATCTTTGCAAATGTGTCCTAATTTCAATATCAGACGACATAATTTCAAGCAACTAAGGCTTCCATCATCTTATAGCAGTGCAGTCCGCAAGCAAACCTCTTTTCAAGTATTCTAGAATGGAACGCTTTATGGACAGTAAGCAAATTCAATTGCTCTTTTTTCAAGCAACAAATCATATGTCAATAACTTAAAATTTGAAGCAGTAAAAACCCCAATAATAATGAAGTTATTAATTACAGAAAATGTGACTGAAAACCAAGCAATGTATATAATTAGCATCATGTGAATACTGTGTAACTTGACGTATAATTACACATCCAGGGAGTTACACGCATAATCATATAATCACCTTTGGGCAGAATACATGACATGTAGTTGTACACTCCTCACATGATAGCGGTTATGAGAATATATTCCAATTTTTCGTGAATTCATCACCTTTGGGCATATGAATCATTAGAATCAGTCACTCCTCCACCACACTATCATGTATCCCTCCATGAACTAATACACAATCACTTCCTTTGGGAGTATGACTACACATTAGATCAGGAGACATCCCAATCATCATACGAGACCAAAATTTCTCAAACCCAATCAAGCGTGCCACTTTGGCGGTCACTACTCAATTGAATCATTGAAATTCTCTCATACCAGGGATATAAATTTTACTCCCCACATACACCATATACATGTGATTTTAACTTTAGTGATAGGGGCAACATATCACCAAAATCACATATCATGCTAATTACATTGCTTTATTCATTAATAAAATATTTATTTATACATATATATATATATATATATATATATTATATAGCGAACCTGAAAGACAGATTCCAATGAGATCACTGATCACAGTAACACAAGAAAATTCTCATAGAAGCAAACATCTTGTGCACCCCAATTATTGATTACTAAAACAACATTAAAAGAATGCCGATCCAAAGGATTTCTCACAAGTTAACATCAATAGCAATACAGGGTACTCCAAATTGACAAGCTTGATAACTAATCAACTATTGCTCATGAGTTTCATACGGCAAAACATGACTCCAAGGCCAACAACTGATTTATTAGCCAACTTTTAAGTAACAAATTATCATTGTAATCAACTAGTGGCCTATTAATTGAGTCAAACCAGAGAACCAAATATCTAAAATTTAATAGTAGATACTATTGCTCTGCGTAAATATTGCCATACTCCTTTACCATAAAAAATATTTAACTCGATAGACATTAACCAATGACCATATGAGTTTAGGTACAATATGCATTACCTACACTCAGCATATGTATTAATTAGTACAATCAATTTGATCACAGACTCTTAAGACGTCCATCATTCAAAGGTTACCATCATGTAAAAGAGTATGCATGAGCAATAAAAATTTCATGACTTTTACTGTTTCTCATTATCTCAAGATATATACAATTACTATCTCATAATGATTGTATCTTATTAAACCAGCTTCAGTTCACAATAAAGTTTGATTTTTATTGATGAATCACACCTTTATAATGATTATGTGATAATATACCTATAACCCAATACTTGTATTTCCAAAATCACAGAAAAATACAAGGAAAAATACACAAAATTTCATTTAAAATACATGTATTTAGGGTTTCATATGCAATTTAACATCAATAAAACCATCAAACATATAAAATAAATATACCATGAGATAGGAAATCACCATACGAGTCTAATGCCGTCAGCAATGCGCCAAACGGAGGCTCCACGCGCTCACACGCGCCGCCTGAGTGCGCGACGTGCGTTCGACACCCAGGCGGCGCGTGGCTGCGCGTGGGGGCGCGTGCGACATCCCCCGGCGACGCGCCGCCAACCCTCTTGCTCGTCTCGTCTCCCCCAATCCAAATTTGTGATTTAATTTAATTTTTATTGAACAAAAAGTCTCGAAAATCACTTGCATTCAAGTTCTAAGGTTATGGAGGCTCTAATACCACATGTTGGACACAAATTGCGTAACCCCAATATCTCCATAACTAGAACAAGAACATGCATAATTGAGTAGAAAGATTAACGCACCTGTTTTGGGATCCATTGTTCTTGAAACGGAAGCGAAAACACAATATTCCACGCGCAAGTCCTTCTCCTCTATTGCCCTCTGTATCACTGGCTCAATGAGGCGGCCCCCCTCACGTTTAGCGTTAGGTAGACGCCCCTTAGGTGAGGATACATGTGAGAATTAGGGTTAGAGGAGAGACTTGAGCACTATTTATAGAGTTTCTAGCCAGTCCCCCTCATTACGGGCCAGGCTCAACTCGGCCCACACTAGCCAGCCCATATTAGATTAATTAAGAAACATTTTATCTCACCTTAGACCAACCCTGTTTTACGGTAACTATAAAAACAATAAATTACAATATCAATTAATTTAGTCCACATTAGGAAAACTCTTACATATGGTACTTGTTCAGAAGAATGTAAGGCACCATCTCATGACTTATCATCGAGTGAATGCACAAATTCTTATTGCATTGAGATATTGTGCTTTTGTGATACATCACATCCTCTAACATGACATCATGTGTTCAATTTCTATTCGTCGTGAAGGCAAAAATTGAAAGCCATAATCGTTCATCGGTTAGGCTAGGACCCATCTAGAAACAAGAGGTCGAAATCAGAGATTGCTTGAGCAGGTAGTTGATGTCGAGCTGGTTGATTGAGCGGGGGTTGAAGGGTGGGGGTGAGAGCTTTTGATGGAAACGAGAGAGATTCGTTGCTCAAAATGCAAACATTAACATGAAGAAAAAATTACATTGTTATGCCAAGAGGATTCACACAAAACAAAAATTATAACGAATACCATACGACATTCATTGTCATTTATAAAACATGGACATAATGAGTCTAATAGAAAACACCGATGCTATATGAAAAACATGTAAAAGCTTCATAGATTACATTATCAATGATGGTACATGCTGATAGTGTTAATTATATTTCGCATCTCATTTCTACAAGAGGAGAACAATCACACATTACATGATTTCGTAAACTCATTGTCGTGGTCAAATTGGTAACTGCCATAAATTATCGGAGCACTTGACGAAGATGAGACCATTTCAAGTTCTATCTCATTGTTGCCATCATCAATTGGTGCTACTATTGGATACAAAAGTGGTTTTGGAGGTAGTTGCAGTTTATTGATATCTCCTTCAAGCATATCTAGAACGTTCCTCATTAACGGCCGATCATTAGGGCTCAGCTGTATGCACCATAGCGCAACGATTATCATCTTCCTTGTTTCTCTTTCCTCTTCTATGACTTCTACCCTCTCAACCTCCTTTTCTTTGTTGAGTTGATCATAAACCCACAAAGGAAAGTAAATTTGACTTGAATGCCCTACATGTGCATTTATATTTCTCCTTCTACCGGCCATTTCCATTAACATCATCCCAAAACTGTAAACATCGGCCTTATAAGAAATGCCACCAATGTCTTTGTAGAATAGCTCAAGCGCCATATAACCCAAGGTTCCTCTTGCTACAGTCAACGATACTATGCTATGACCGATGGGATAAAGTCTTGCAAGTCCAAAGTCAGAAATTTTCAGAGTGAAACTTTGGTCTAGGAGAATGTTGTGCGGCTTGATATCAAAGTGTAGAATTTGCATATCACATCCCCGATGTAGATACTCTATCCTCTAGCTATGCCAAGAGAGATCTCATGCATTTTCTTATAATCAAAAGGACCATTACCATTCTTATTTGAAATGTGTTTATCCAAAGAGCCATTTGGCATGAAATCATAGACCAGAGCTTGTTTGGAGTAATTGAAGCAAAAACCAACAAGTTGCACCACATTGACATGGTGGATCCTTCCAATTGTGGCCATTTCACTAATAAAATCTTGGCCATTAGATTCTGGTTTGTTCAAAATCTTAACCGCAACTTCATTGCCACTTCTAAGGATTCCTCTATACACAAAGCCATATCCCCCCTCACCTAATTTGCATTTTAAATTTTTTTTAATCTTCTTGATATCCGAGCAAGAGTACCTTATGGGCAAAAAGTTGTTGTGAGCTTGTAGGAATTCTTCGATGTTTGCGTCGATTGCTTGGTGCCTTCTCATCCACTTATAGATTAGAAATATCAACACACATGGAGCTCCGAGTATGAATTTTGCTGCGACGCAGTGGGCTGCACTGAAATTGTCCATAGATTAGCGCAGTGCAATAAAGTTTTTGTAAACATAATTGTTTTTAATCAGAGTGCTTCTTGAGATCATGATAGTTGTGAGGAGAAAAGGCCCAGCAGTCATACCCAAGAAAAAGGCGAGGCTCCGACCAATGCTTGGCCCACGCAGAATAAGGGCTGCCTGCAACAGATTAATTAGAGTCAGTGACCAATCAATGAAGAATTAAATTGATCATTTTAGCAGTTAAACATAAATATAATTACTCTCCTTGACAGCGCTCAGATCACAGTTAATTCAATTCACCTAGGGAATCCATGCCATCATAGCATGATATTTTCTCTTGAAGAAAAGCGATCTTGCTTTTGTTCACCTATATATACCAAATGATTCATAATTTCACGTCTCACTCCGCATAATTCTAATTTACAAACGTCATTCAATACGCGTGCAGTTTATTCAACCGCATAACAATAACAGCCATGCAAGGGACACGAGCAACAATTAAATCAACCATTTTTCCCCAAACAAAAAATGAAGTAACAATGTCCAATCCAGAAAAGCTCCATGATTCGTAAAATAAACGAGAGCAGTGCATGCCGACCCTACTAAGAAATCTATTTAAACTTTTCTACTTAAGTGATGTGGCAATTTTTTCTATTATGTTTTTAAAGAAACTAGTGTCTTGATGTGTGGATTTTATTAAAAATACCCAATTGAAACCTGCCACGTCACTTCGTAAGTAAATTTTGATCAGATCTCTTAGTGAAGCTAGCATTTAAGGAAAGGAGGAGGAGGAAGAAGAGAAAAGAAAAAACAGCTTAAGGGAACTGTCGCTTACGGATATAATAGCCGCAATTCTCCCCTTGGTTAATAAAACTTAAGGAGTGACATGGAAAGAATATTTGCTCAGAATTGTAGCGTGGATAGGTGAGAGTGAATCCCTCGACCATCTTGTTGTGGAGGTCCTTGTACGGTAAGCTCCCATACTGATCCCCTTTCCGCCCTGAGATATGATCCGATGTGAATGCCCTCATGGTTATGGTGCAAGAGTCCTTTATATCCCCTACTTGTCATTCCCGTACAGCGTATGACTACACCTTCATATGGGAAAAATAAGGAGTTGTGTCGTCAGTGTATGCGCCCTCAATACACGGTTTGGCATCAATATAAGAAGTAGAAGTAACAGGTTGTGAGCACTTCATGAAGGCCACAGTGACATTGCCATATGGAAATCCATATGGATCACCATATGGATCACCATGTAGATCAGACATACTAAAGTTGAAGTACACCAATATGTAACGAGGAAGGGATGAACAATTACCCTTCTGGAGTCCATCATCAACCACCGTGATCTCACCAGAGAAGTCATTTTGGTGAATATAGAAATCGTAATGAATCGACTTCACATAATATCGGTCAGCATTTAAATATAGAATAGCGTGGTTATTGTGACATCCTGAATTTTAGGTTCTGATTTTGATTGGATAAGTTGGGCCTTTCATCGACGCGCTTATAATGCTTTTCTCTGAGATGGCCACTCATGAGATAACTGGCCTATTAAGTAAAGCCGTTAAGGGATTTCAATGCAATAGACTTGAGAATTCAACTAGAAATCGACTGCTTGACCGTGCTAGTTTGCAAGGGTCATTATGGCATTGTCAAAATCGATCAGAGACTGGAGATAGGTCGATTTAACTGAGATGTGTGATCAAAGTATGGGTGATTCCACCTGATTGCATAATTCTCGTCGATCGACACTAAACCGATTTTCTGTCGTTTTGGGTACCCTGTGTCCGTATTTAA
The DNA here is from genome assembly GCF_016545825.1 of Eucalyptus grandis. Lineage (NCBI taxonomy): Eukaryota > Viridiplantae > Streptophyta > Magnoliopsida > Myrtales > Myrtaceae > Eucalyptus > Eucalyptus grandis. The sequence goes on along the minus strand of NC_052619.1, from coordinate 17,867,339 downwards.
AATCTCGAGATTTTCATGACCAACAAGAGTTGCCAATGTGTCGAAGAGGTACGTTGTGCCTCGAAGAAAATTGACCACAGGTCAATTGCACCAAAAATTTCTAAAAACTACCCGATAGGTTAAGTTATGCTAAAATCATGTATGATTGAAATTAACCATGAATTTGAACCTGATTTTAGAAATTGAAAGTTCTGTCATGTCACGAGTCATTGTAGGAACGTCGACTCGTCTTTCGAGAAATTTTCGGCGAGTTAGGATTTTTACGGAAAATCGATTCGGATGATTCGGAAAACAAATGGAAATTCGGATTGGTCAAATTGAAGGGATTTTTGGCTTCCTGTGTGAGTTACTTGGTGAAAGGAAATTGTGTGGACTTTTTTTTCAACAAAATTGGACATCAAGTGGAGAGATTTGTTAAGAAATCAGATTCCGAGAAAAATGAAATAGAATTTAGAATTGAGAGAAATTCATAGGCTTGAGAGGCTGTCACATTTTGATCTTTATTTGGATTTCAATTGGAATAAGTTGGTGTGGAAATTGGCCTTAGATAATCAATTGTTAATGTTGTGTGTAGCTGAGCTAAAGTTAATTGTGTTTGATTTTCTTCCTTCCCCTCCACCGGACCCCCTAACGCCCACGTCACTCCCCTCTCCTTCTCGCGCATGGCTCTCTCTCTCTCTCTCTCTCGTTTCCCCCAGCCGACATTCCCTTGCAATCTTGGCCTTTCTTTTTCTTTATTTCTTGACTTTCCCTCATCCTTATCTCTCCATTTTCTCACACGTTTCCGCCCCTCCAATCGGTGTCTCTCTCCTTCCTCTCTCCTTTTCCCCTCCTTTTCTTTCCTTTGAGCGACCACCCCTTTTGCCCATTCATCCGCTGCTTCATCTTCTTTTATTTTTGGGTTCTGATTCTGTTGAAGACTTCCGCAGCCCACCGATGCCCCCATCTCCACCGAAGAAGCCGATTTTTCCCTGTAGCTCACCGCCACTTGTCCATGGCTCAACCTTCCTCGGTCAACCCTCGCTTTTCTTCAACGTAGCAGCAGCGTCGCATGTCCATCTCCACGTACGAAGCAGCCGCACGTCCTCTGTTGACACCTAAATTTTGACGACCTGATTAGTCATTTATTGCATTAAAAAATTAGGGATTAATTTTAACCCCTAAAAAATATTAGCTAATTAATTAATTGCATAGCATATAGTTTTAGGTGCATTTATTTTAATTTGCATTTACATTGACTCGGTGACAGGTGGGTTTGATTTGGTGGTTCTGAGCTTTAGGTTGACAAGTCGAACTAAGCCCACGAAGAGAGCAATTTGGCCCAAGCCTATATTTGAAAAAAATCCTATCGCAATTTTTGAAAAATCAATAGATAATATTCAATTTTGCAAAGGAAATCTAGAAGAGGTATGGAAAATAAAAAGTGATATTGCATACGGAAAAGAAATCTTTGCGGACATTGATTTGAAAAGGAAATTAAAACTCTAATCTTTGGTCTATAAAAAGATTACTCGTGTGGGTTTTGAGGGGAGGCCACACATTGAATACACGGCCACATTAAGGGGGCTTTTCTCGATTTTATAGGTCAAAAATTGAAGATTCATTTTTAGGGTTTTTGGGGGAAGGGATTTGTTCTTCATTCTTCTTCTTTGGGAAAAGTAATATAAAAGCAAAAAGAGTGTAGAGGGAAAAGCAGAATAGCGAGTGACGTGAGAGAGAGACAGAGGAGTGTTCTTCTTCTCCGGTGGCTTGTTGCCGTCTAACCATGCTCCGTCTCCTGCCTGCTGGATGTCACCGCTGTGCCTCGCTGTGCCACCCAGCTCCGCCGCACCTCCGCGGTCACCCGAGCCGGATCTGCACCTCTGCTCGATCCACAAGAGCTCACGCTGCTGCTCGCGACCTCGTCCGCCGTTGCCGCCCATTCGAGCCCTTGCTCGGCGTCCCGTGAGCTCGCTCTATCGCTCCGCTGCTCATCATTGCACGCCCGAGCGTCGCCACTGCTGCTCGTGACCCCGACGACAGTAGATCTCAAGCCTTGCTCGCCAGCTCTGCACTCAAACACTCGCCCGCCTCCGTCGTTCCGCATCATCACCCCTGACGCCCCACTGCTCAATCTGCTGCTACCTCGCTGACGCCCACTAAAGCCATGTGGATCCTTGCCGCCCTAACCAGCCACAACACCAGCAGCCCATTGAAGCCACTGCTGTGCTGATTCATGTCGACCCGACGTCGCCGCGTCCCGCCGAGCCCCCTGTTGCAGTGCCTCGCCTGTCTTGTGTTATAATTATGGTTATAATTATGGTTAATGGATCAACGAATGCCAATAAATTAAAATACGTATTTTCTATTCACGTATCTCTTTTGGATTCATGAATTTCTTAAACTTTTCCGTTCACGTATCTATTGAATTCATGAATTTCCTAGATTCATGTATATTTTAGTTCATGTATTTATTGAGTTCACAAATCTCTTAAATTCACGTATCTCTGGATCGTGAATCTCTTGAATTCATGTATCTCTTGATTCATGAATTTCGTGGATACATGCGTCTATTTAATTCATGTATGTCTTTTGTACATGAACTAAAAATCTCTATAAATAGATGGGAGCATAGAGATTCATCATGGTTTTTGGTTTTTGGTTTTTCCGACTCGATTCCAAAAAGGCTCTCATACACTTTTCTACTCTTCTGATTTTTATGAGTGTGTTGGTTCAATTGAACGGTTCGACTGAGTCCTGTTTGCATAGTGCTAATCCAAACAGGTTCGATGTGTTGTATCTTATGAGGCATAGTTCGTGAATCTGCGGAGCACCATTGATAGGAATTAATTGCCTTAAGGAGATTCGGATATGCGTACCTCACCTCCAATTTCATGTTTTGATTGCAACAAACAGTTTGTGTTTTCTTTGAAGTATATTCCAACAATCTTAAGGCAATTAGCTCACTCACTGTTTGTTGTTCTTGTTAGATTATTGAGATGGCTGGAAATAACCAAGTGCCCTTCAATGTCCCGAATGTTTTAGGAGACATTCCTATGGTCGATTCTACCGTTGCTATGGAAGATGTTCAACCCTCAGGGCCTGAATTTGTAGTAGCCAATGCTACGGGCTCTTGGGCTAACACCAATTTGGGTGGTGCGAGTACAAGTCATACAACTGGTATGCCCAGGACTGTTTTTCAGAACAGTACAAGCCAAGTGGCTTTTGGATCCGTTTCTGGAGGGATAGTCCAACGAACTTTGCCTACTGTGATGGCAATGCCTCCAGTTACAGCTAATGAGAAACCGGAGAAATTTACCGAAATGGGCTTTAAACAGTGGTAGCATAAAATGTTCTTCTATCTGACCATGCTCAATTTGACAAAATATTTATCCGAGGTGTGCCTGATAATTAGTGCAAACGAGCAAGATGTCACGACGCTCGGTGCATTGGAGGCTTGGAAGCATGGGGACTTCTTATGCCGAAATTATATCCTTAATTGTTTAGTGAATTCTCTTAATAATGTTTATTGTAATATTGAATCTGCTAAACAGTTATGGGAGTCCTTAGAGAAAAATACAAACCGAGGATGCGGCACCAAGAAATTTGTGGTTGCCAAATTTTTGGACTACGAGATGGTGGATTCTAAATCTGTCATGAGTCAGGTTCAAGAATTGCAATTAATTCTGATTGACATCTCGGCTGAGGGAATGATACTTAGTGAATCATTCCAAGTGGCGGCTATGATTGAGAAACTACCTCCAGGCTGGTCAGACTTCAAAAATTATTTGAAGCACAAATAGAAGGAGATGAGCCTTGAAGATCTCATTTTGCGCCTCAAAATCGAGGAGGACAATAGAAGGAGTGCAAATCCTTCTTCTGAGCCAAAGGCCAACATTGTGGAATCTTCCAAATCCAAGCAAGATAGAAAAAGGAAGATGTATTTTCAAGGAAAAGGCAAGCAGAAGGAGCAGTTCCAAAAATTCCAAGGAACGTGTTTTATATGCAACAAGCTTGGCCATCGTGCTAAGGATTGCAAGAAGCGCCCGAAAAAAAAGGCAAGAACGAAGGTGCAGCCCAAAGAACTGAATTTGACAGAGCATGACAATATTGAGAGACTGTTTTTGTGGTAATGTCCGAAGCATCTCTGGTGTCGAACACTAATGGCTGGTGGCTAGACACATGTGCCACAAATCACATATGTGCAGATAAACACATGTTCTCATCTTATGAGAAGGTTGAAGAAGATGAGAAGCTTTATATGGCTAACTTTGCATCAGCAAAGATTGTTGGAAGAGGAAAGGTGATCCTGAAGTTTACATCTGGCAAGGAGGTCGCCCTGCTGAATGTGCTGCATGTACCGGATATTCGGAAAAATCTAATTTCCGGCCCTATACTTGTCAAGAAAGGTTTTAAAGTTGTATTTGAATCTGACAAGTTTGTACTTTCAAAAGGAGGGATGTATGTGGGGAAAGGGTACTTGTGTAATGACCTGTTTAAGGTCAATGTGGCTGTCATTGATGTAAACTCAAAGTATGTGTACCCAAAGACTATTAATAAAGAAATGTCTTCAGTTTACACTGTTGTGTCTCCTTTTCTATGGCATGGTAGATTAGGACATGTAAACTATGGTACAATGAAGATAATAGCAAACTTGGGGTTAATTCCAAGATTTGAGTTGGATGCTTGTTACAAGTGTGAGACTTGTGTTGAGGCTAAGTTTGCCAAGAAACCTTTCAAATCCATTGAAAGAACAAGTAAACCTCTACAATTAATCCATAGCGATCTATGTGATTCAAAGTTTGTACAAAGTAGAGGTGGAAAGAAGTACTTCATCACATCTGTGGATGATTGTACTAGATTTTGCTATGTTTATTTACTAACTAGCAAAGATGAGACTATGAGCATGTTTGTCAAGTATAAAAATGAAGTTGAAAACTAACTTGATAAACGAATCAAAGTGCTTAGGTCTGATAGAGGAGGAGAATACAGTTCAATCAATTTGAAAACTAACTTGATAAACGACTGCACCTTATACTCCACAACAAAATGGAGTTGCTGAACGATTGAACAAGACACTAAAAGAGATGGCTAACACCATGCTTTTGAGTTCAGGTTTACCTCAGAACTTGTGGGGGGGTAGTTTTAACTGCAAATTATATTCTTAATAAAATACCCCACAAAAGGACAGGTAAAACTCCATACGAGTTATAAAATGGAAATTTGCCATCCTACAATTTTCTAAAAGTGTGGGGGTGCTTAGCCAAGGTGGCGATTCCTCCTCCGAAACAAACTCGGTTGGGACCTAAAACGGTGGATTGCATATTCATTGGTTATGCTAAAAATAGTAGCGCATATAGATTTTTGGTTCACAAATCTTAAAATGAGGAAATCCATGTCAATACAATCCTAGAATCAAGGGATGCTGAATTTTTTGAGGATATATATCCTGCAAAAAGAAATCAAGGAGAACTTTCTTAGAAAAGGCTTAGAGAATTAGAATCTAAGAATGATGAAGTTGTGACCAAAGAAGCTGAACTTCGAAGGAGTAAAAGGTCTCGAATCAAAAAATCTTTCGGACTTGATTTTCTAACATACATGTTAGAAGGTGAGCCCCAAACATATCAATAGGCAATGTCATCTCCAGATGCTCCTTTATGGAAAGAAGTTGTTGACAATGAAATCCATTCTATCCTAAGTAACCATACTTGGGAATTGGTTGATCTTCCACCTGGAAATAAACCAATTGGATGTAAATGGATTTTCAAGAAAAAACTAAAAGTTAATGGGTCCATTGATAAGTACAAAGCTCGGCTTGTAGCTAAAGGGTTTAGATAAAAAGAGGGTTTTGACTACTTTGATACTTATTCACTTGTCACAAGAATAACATCAGTAAGGATGTCGATTGCTATAGCTTCGCTATACAATTTGCAGATATATCAAATGGATGTGAAAACCGCATTCTTAAATAGTGATCTGGACGAGGAGATTTATATGGAACAACCTGAAGGGTTCAAGGTCAAAGGACAAGAACACAAAGTGTGTAGACTTGTCAAATCATTGTATGGACTTAAACAAGCTCCTAAGCAATGGCATGAGAAATTTGATCGGGTAATGATTCAAAATGGGTATAGAATTAATGAGTGTGACAAATGTGTGTACACTAAATCCACTACAGTTGGACATGTACTTATTTGTCTATATGTTGATGACTTATTAATTCTTGGAGATAACATTGAGGTCATCAAAATCACCGAGAACATTCTCAAGAAGAACTTTGAGATGAAAGATTTAGGTGTCGCAAATGTTATACTCGGCATCAAAATTCTAAGGAATTCTAATGGCTTAGGTTTAACACAATCTCATTACATTGAAAAGGTATTTGAGAGATTTAAAGGATTCGGCATTAAAGATGCAAACAATCCTTTTCTTCCACACCTAACTTTAAGAAAGAACACTGGAAATAGTGTTAGACAGCTGGAATACGCTCAAGTAATCGGCAGCATCATGTATATCATGAATTGCACTAGACTAGATATTGCATACTCAGTAAGCAAACTGAGTAGATATACTAGTAACCCAGGTCACGAGCACTGGAATGCTTTGATGAGAGTATTAGGATATTTGAAAAGGACAAAAGACTATGTTCTACAATATGGCAAATATCCAGCTGTTTTGGAAGGTTATTGTGATGCCAACTGGATTTCAGATTCTGATAAATCAAAATCGACTAGCGGATATGTGTTCACGCTAGGAGGTGCTGCAGTGTCATGGAAATCCTCTAAACAAAATCTAATAACGCACTCTACAATGGAATCAGAGTTTGTTGCTTTGGATAAAGCTGCTGAAGAAAGAGAATGGCTTCGACATTTTTTAGAAGATGTTCCAATGTGGCCAAAACCTATGCTTGCAATTTGTATACATTGTGACAATCAAGCGGCAATTGCAAGGGCGCATAATGTGATTTATAACGGTAAGTCTAGACATATTCATCGTAGACATAACACCGTAAGGCAGTTGCTCTCAAATGGAATCATTTCTTTAGACTTTGTAAAGTCAAAGGAAAATATTGCGGATCCGCTGACAAAAGGTTTGTCGAAAGAGCAAATAAACTGCGATCGAGGGAATGGGTTTAAGAGCCTTAACCCAATAAAGAGATTCCAGGGTGGAAACCTAACCTATGTGATTGGAGATCCCATGGTCTAGGTTCAATAGGACAACGCAAATTTTGGAAACTCTAGTGTAAGCATTGTCTACCATTCCTATGATGCAACAGTGCTTTCCTACAGTGTTATTAAGGGTACGATATGCGTTTAATGATTCCTATAACTTGGAATATAACATCCAAGTGAGATATGGTAGGATATCTTTAATAGGAATGCACCTATATGCGTGGAGCTGGCCGACTCTATGAAAATCTTTAAAGGCTAGATTTTTTAAAGCACGCATGAATCCCGAGAGGTTCTGTGGCCGAAAGAACGAATACAACCGAGAACCAATCTTGAATTGGAAATACTCTGTGTGAGGTTTATTGTCTAGGCTACACAAACAACTGGCGATTCAAGGCTTAGTCCATCGACTAGTTAAGTAAGTCCGATAGGCTTTCACTAAAGAAGGTTCAAGGCAAAAGCTACCTATCTTGATGCAGTGTATTTCAACAGGTATGCTCAGATTCCTTTGAGTCAAAAATGTTTTATTGATCCATTAATGTGGGAGATTGTTATAATTATGGTTATAATTATGGTTAATGGATCAACGAATGCCAATAAATTAAGATACGTCTTTTTATTCACGTATCTCTTTTGGATTCATGAATTTCTTAAACTTTTCCATTCACGTATCTATTGAATTCATGAATTTCCTAGATTCATGTATCTTTTAGTTCATGTATTTATTGAGTTCTCGAATCTCTTGAATTCACGTATCTCTGGATTCGTGAATCTCTTGAATTCATGTATCTCTTAATTCATGAATTTCGTGGATACATGCGTCTATTTAATTCATGTATCTCTTCTGTACATGAACTAAAAATCTCTATAAATAGATGGGAGCATAGAGCTTCATCATGGTTTTTGGTTTTTCCGACTCGATTCCAAAAAGGCTCTGATACACTTTTCTACTCTTCTGATTTTTCTGAGTGTGCTGGTTCAATTAAACGGTTCGACTGAGTCCTGTTTGCATAGTGCTAATCCAAACAGGTTCGAGGTATTGTATCTTGGGAGGCATAGTTCGTGAATCTGCGGAGCACCATTGGCAGGAACTAATTGCCTTAAGGAGATTCGGATATCCGTACCTCACCTCCATGTTCTGATTGCAAAAAACAGTTTGTGTTTTCTTTGAAGTATATTCCAACATCTTGCCTTCCTTGTGAAGCTACCGATGCCCTTGCTCTGGCCGAGATCTGCTCAACCCAAGGCCATCTTTGCTCATCGCTCGCCCGATCGGCGTCGTTGCGCCTTCGCCAAAACTGGACCCGAGCCGGATCTGCACAACCAGCAACGACTGCAGTTCCAAACCACTGCTGCCCCCTCCGAATGGCGGCACAGTAGCTCGCCACCTCGCCGTGCCTGGTCCCCCCGCCGAAGCTCCGACGCCAGCCGTTGCCCCTCACGGGACCTTTGGCGAGACCACCACGTTGCTGGCTTATTTGGAAAAAAAAAAAGCAAAATCAATTTAGGTAGTTTTTTCTTTTATATATTTATCTTATTTTGTTTTTTAATTATTTTTGTTATTTTATTTTATTTGTTCTTTTAGTATAATTATTCCTTAGTGTAAGGATGAAATGTTTGACATGAAATAGCTTATGAAATTTGTGATTGACAGTCCGATTTTCGCGCCCGAAATCCAACTTGCTGTCGTTGAAAAATCGCCAATCCAATCTCATGCCCGAGATTTGATTCGCGATTTATGTAAAATTGGTCAACTTGATCTCATGCGTGAGATATGATTCATCAATTTGGATATCAGTCTTAGCTCGATTTGCTGTCATGCCGTTTAAGTTAATTTTCTTTTCGTAAAAAAAAAAAAAAAAATCAAGAAATGTAGGTTAGAATTAGGTTTATTTCTTGTTTTAGGGTTTGCATATTTAGAATAAGAATTTTATTTTGAATTTAAAAAAATAAAAAAATCAAAAATCAAATCAATCAATTTAGGTTGCTATTTTTTTTTTTAAAAAAACTTAGGTTGCATGTTTAATTATTTGACAATTTTTAATTTCGAAATTTGAAAAAAAAACACAGAAAAATCATCATGCATATGTCATGTAGAATTAGGGTATCCTTTGTACATCATTGTATATTAAGGTAAAATTGCACGTAGTTTAATTCTAGATAATACTTTTTCTTAATTTATTATAAGTTTAGATATTAGATTGCATTTTAGGATTATTTGGGTTAAGATAATATTTTAGTTTAAATTAGGATTTGTCTTAACCTAATTCCTAATGCAAATTGAATAGAATCTTAATCTAGTTAGATAATTTTCACATTTTTCCTAATTCCGAATTTCATGAAAAATACAAAAAAGTCTTAGAATAAATTAGTTCCAGGATAGATTGCATTTTTTAGGAAAAAAAATGTCATGTAAATGTCATATATGATTAGATTCATGAAATGCACGTCATTTAGAGATTGTTATTAGGTCCATTTAATTAGAAATTGCATGACATTAGAATTAGGTCATTTAGTTATATTGTATTGCATATTGCATGATTTTCATTAAATAAGTGAAAACAAAAAAAAGGAAATTGCGTGTTAATTAGAAATCATATCTAGGACTGTTGATGTGAATTCTGATCTAACAACGCAGATGCTTTCGTTGCTATGAGGTAAGTCCTGTAATTTATTTATTACTTTACTTGGGTATTAAATTGGTAGTTTACGCACTCGCATGATTATCTCACATGTTAGGGAAATAGATTTAAAATCAATTTAAGTTGCTTGCAAATGTATTTTTGAAAATAAAATAATGGTACCGAAATGACATTAGAGAAATCTAGTGTAACCAAGTCCTCGTACCTAGAATCTCTGGTTCGTAGAAGTAAAGTAAAACTCCCGTTACTTTACTTGGGTTTCTAATCGACCCACTAAAAAATAGATTAGTGGCGACTCCTAGATAAAATCTATATGCATGTTAAGAATTTGAACATAAGTCGCGAATTGGTATGGGCTTGGGAGAGCTCGAGTTAAGTCTAGGCTTAACAATCCATTAGCTAAATTTTAGGTGATTCACCCCAAAATTTTGGTCGCGACATCCTCTCCTTGTCCACAAGCCGAACAGCCCACTGAGTCGGTTTTCCCCTCCGTTGTTGCCACGCCACCGAGGTCAACTCAACCCGCAAGCTATAGCCCTATCAAGCTCAGCCCAACAGCTCAGCCCCCCTCGAATCTAGACCAAGCAGCCCCATCGTGGGACTTTGTGGCCAATTTCGGCCTAGTCTGGCCTCCTGTTGGCATCACCGCTTTAGAGTTAATCGGCCGCCGTCGCATCGTCGTTGCCATGAACCGGTTTTCACGCAAATCTAGTGAGTTTAACTCACTAATCCCTACTTAGTAAGTTAATGATACTTAAGGGTTGATTAGTTTAAGTTAAGTGTGGAGTAAGTGGATAGTTAAAATAGATTAGCAATTTAATCGTTCGATTTTGCATGCTAGGTGATTAGAGTAGTGCAATTAGAGCCTAGATAAGCTCTAGTATTTATTTAACAGGTTCGAAAATTTTATGGGCCCATCTTAGTTTTTAATTAGGTTTTTTCGGCCTAAGTGTGAATTATTGGTATTTAATAATTAATTTTCGTAATTATTTAATTATTTATTTATTTTCCACAAATTAGACCAGGATAGCGGTAGACCAGAATTTTATGCTGATTGCAATGGTGTGATTGAATTATTTATTTGATTGTTATTTTGTGCAAATTGGATGTGATTTGCAATTTTGGGTATTTATTCCAAAAATTATTAATTTCGGTAATTAATTAGAAAATAATCGAGCGTCAGTTTACAACGCCAAAAATGAGTTTATGGATCAATGAAATTAGTGGGATTTTATAAAATAAAGATATTATATTTTTGGCTCGGACCGACCATGTACCCACACACGACTATTTTTAACACGAAAAAAATAGACCAGGACGTTATTTTAATTGAGGAATTCAAGTGGGAAGCTCAATGTCCTTGGCCATGGATGAATAATCATGTGGTGGTTTATAGTCATGGTAAGATGACTATTGAAGGATGATGTGACGTATGTTGTGCATGACGGTATGGGATGGGTCAAGATGACTATTGAATAATCATGTGGTTGTGCCTATTAAGTCGTGATTAACTGCCAAAGTATGGCTGTGCCTATAGGGCCGTAATTAACCACCGAAGCAGGCAATGCCTATTAGGCCATGATTTCCCACCTAACTTGGAATAGGCTGTGCCCATTGGGCCGTAATTTACCGCTGGACATTTAATAGGCCGTGCCCATTGGGCTGTGATTAAATTTGAAATCCCTGTGATTGAATGAATTGACCAAGAGATGATCATGATGACATGGAGTCAACTGAGTTGATTGATTGATGATTTGATCCGATTGGATGAATTGTTTTGTGAAGTGATTGATTGAGTGGTTCAATTGTTTTGATTCGCAGGAGGGGATTGGGGCCAAGGTAAGTTCTCTCACTTGTGTTTGTGCTTAGGCAACCCTTAGGGCGTATTTTCTTCCTAATCGGGTCTTAGGGAGTGAACTTGCTAAGATGTCCTCTCACCTCGTTGTGGGATAACATTTTCAATTCCTTAGGTGTCAGTTGAGGAGGACCCGAAGCTCTAGAGACACTTGAGGAGGAGACCGAAGAATCGGCGAACGTTCTGACTAGTGGGTCATAGGATAGTTCCCTTTTTGTTGAGCTGATCTTTTGTAAATAGCCTAGTATGGTGTATAAACTTGAAGTGTTTATAAAATGTTTGTTTTGATTGTGAATTATAACCCCACTTTTCTATCCCATTTTGTTGTTGTTTGGGGATTATTGATTATTTATTTGCTTTCGCATACGTATTAAAATGAATGGGTCGACGATGCGTCCTGAAACGTCGCTATTTAATCGACCAATGAGGGATGGGCACACATTTGGAGGATCGAGGCGTGACAGTTATTTTCACAGGCTAGCTCATACCGAGAGTTACCGCAATCTTTTGGATCGCCTTTCAATCGAAAATGATAACTTATGTTACGGATCTCACTGCAAGATAAATGGACACACAAGTGATTCTTCTTTGCATCGTAGCTCGTCCCTAACAATAGCAGAACATGCAATATGAGAAGTAAAACACGGAGCATAAATATCGAGTTGCGAGAAATAATCATCTCTTTACCGTTTGGTCCAATGCAATGGGAGTTTTAGCTCTCTTGGTAATGCGAGGGATGCTTAATAAAGGGTTGGGAGTCATCGGTCATCGAAATGTCCAAGTCAACCCTAAAACAAAGTCTAGCGAAGAAAAACTTAAAAAATATGGCCCAGCAAAAACACGATTTCGGAATTAGTGATGGATAGCTTTCACATTCATTAGGGAGGAAATTTCTCTTCATTTTCCAGATTTAATTTTTCTTGGCAAATTAATTCTCTCTAGAAATTAATTTTAGTATCGTAAAAAAGAATGGCTTTAATGTTTTGTACCCTAAACTCAATCAAAATCCTTTCAAATGAGGCATTTAGCGTTCTATTTTATTTTCAAGGCCAATATTTCATAAGTGTCGCTGCGTTAAATTTTAAAGACGAAAAGGAAAAGGATGATGTATTTCATCGTATAAGGTTTTTCAATTTTGAGAAAAAAAATTAGTAACCAAGAAAGAGGATAATGTTAAATAACGGGTACATAGATTTTAACTTTTATAATGTCGCTTTCCGCAAATATAGAAAGAAAATAAGGAATGGGCGCTTCTTGCCTATGGATGATGTGAAAGATAGCAATATGGTAAATTCTCAACTAGTTATGGGACCGACACACCTTGATTAGAAACTCACTTGCGTCGTATGACATCCCAAATTTTTAGTTCTGTTATCTACTGAATAAATCAGGCATTTCATTGATGCGTCTATAGGACTGTTCTTAGAGTTGGTCACTCTCGAGATAACTAGACTATATGAGGAAACCATTAAGGAACCTTAATGCAATAGATTTGAGAATTCGACCAGGAATCGGCTTCTCAACCGTGCTCATCTTTAAAGGCCATTACAGCACAGTTAAAAATCGATTTGGAATCAAAGATAGGTTGGTTCGACTGAGATGTGTGGCTAATCGTGGGTGACACAACTAAATTGAAAAATTCTCATCGGCTGGCACTAGATTGATTTTCTTATTGTTTTGGTACCCTGTGCCCGTTACGCCCTGATCCTCGGGCACGCATCCATCCCTCATTGGTCAATATAATTGCGACGTCCCAGGACGCATCGCCGACCCATTCATTTTAATACGCATGCAGAAGCATATAATTAATCCCTAGACAATAAAACAATAGGATAGAAAAGTAGGACCAATTTTTCACAAGATACATTTTTATAAACACACGGGTCTATACACAAAGGTTTACAAAAGGAATTGGCTCCCTACAAAAGAGAGTTGTCCTACGATTAACTAGTCAAAAATAGTCACCGATTCTTCAGGCTTCACCTCATGAACTCTGGGGCTCCTGGTCCTTTACCAACACCATCTATGGACCTGAAAATGGTTATACAATAACCAGTAAGATAATGTCTCAGCGAGTTCTACCCCCTAAGACTCAATTAGGAAGTCAATACGCCTTAAGGGTTGCCTAAGCACAATCACGAGTCAGAGAACTTACCTTGGCCTCAGTCTCCTCCTTGCAAGTCAGCACAATTCATAAACTCATTGAGTTACGTCAACACATCGATCATTCACTCAGATCGACTTATCGATCAATCGACCTAGTCAATTACATGTCAATCAAACCATTCCCCGGTCATTTTAATGAATACCATGCATTCTCCAAGATGATATATTTAGTCACCGAGCCCATGTGCCTTCTCCAAGATAATATATCTAGTCACCGAGCCCATGTGCCTTCTCCAAGATGATATATTTAGTCACTGAGCCCACGTGCCTTCTCCAAGATGACATACCTAGTCACGGAGCCCACGTGCATTCTCCAAGATGACGTACTTGGTCACTAAGCCTACGTGCATTCCCCAAGGTAATGTACCAACTAAATGAGCCAACAAATCATAATGTCTTTCTTCGAGATGACATACTTAGTCATCGAGCTGATGTAACATAGTGTCTTTCTCCAAGATGACACACTTAGTCATCGAGCCGACATATTACAGTATTTTTGTTCACCTTTTATCATACCCAATAAAACAGCCGTGTGGGGACACGGTTAGCTTTAACCATCGGCTTCAACAATCTAGAAATATAATTCTGGCACTATAAATCCATACCCAATAAATATTCAATTAATTATTAAAATTAATTAATTTAAAGATAAATTCCTAATTTCACAATTAAATCGAAATCAACACAATATAAAGCTTAATTAAATAAACATATCAAACTGCTGCAATTAGAGTAATTTTTCGGTCAGGCCATCCCGGTCAAATTTCCAAAAAATAAATAAATAATTAAATAATTACAGAAAATATTAAATAAATGCAATAAATCTAACTTAGGCCCGTTATAGCTTAATTGGAAGCTAAAACGGGTCCAGAAAATTTTCGAGGTTCGGTCAATAATTATTAGAACCTATTTACTCGCTAATTACACTAACCATTTGCCAAACATACATCAGTAAAGCACTAAATTAATTACCCTACTATAATCTATCAACCTAATTGCACTTAATTAAATCTAATCGACCCCTAAGCATCATTAACCTACTAAGTGAGATTTAGTGAGTTAAACTCACTTGTTCGGCGAGCCGGTTGGTTCAAATCGACGGGGACGAAATGGGGCTTGATTCCTCCAAAGGCGGGCCTAGGTTTTGGGGTCCGAAAGCGGGCCAAAATGGGCCTACAAGCTGCTACAATACCCATTGCTTTGCTCTCTGTTTTGGGCTGCAAAAGAAGAAAACAAAGGCTAGTTCGACTTTTGCTTCTGCTTGCTGGACAAAGGAGAACCAACTACTAAACAGCGAGGAAACGGGCTAATCGAAGCTCTGGCGAGCGGGTGGTCAACAACCGGTGGCACTCGGGGGTCAAGGGGGACCTGCTGGTGGTTGGTATGGGTGGAGGTAGGGTCGGGATGGAAGAAAAACAGAAGAAAACGTTGAAATGGCGAAACCAGGTGAACTAGGCGGCGGATCGACGGATCGACGACTGGCAGCTTGCGCCGGCCATACGAGATGGCTGGAGGCTCCGTTCTAGGCAAGGTAGGGCTTTTTGGAATGGTCTCGATGTGCTAGTCACGGTGATGGGTGGCTCGTTGGCTAATTCATTAAGGAAGACCACTTTTAGCTCAGATCTTTGGCGAAAGGTCAGCTAGAGCAGAAGCTGGTAAAAGGAGAAACAATGGGGAAAACGGCGGGCTTGGCTGATCCGGTGGGCATGTGAAGGTGGAGCTGGCTCAGCTAACTTCCTCTGGTTCTCTCCAGGTTTCTCAAGGCCACAAGAGAAAGGATGGGGAAAGAGGAAGAAGCAGTTGGTCAAGGATGGGGGGTCCCATTTGCCTCCAAAGTCTATCTTCTTGCCCCCTTGACCCTTGTCCACCACCAGCTGGTCCCTTTGCCACCAATCAGCCACCAAGGCTCACTTCTAGAAGCTCGAGATGGTCCAAATGTCGTGGGTGATGGGGGCACACGAATTTGGCTCGGTTTCTCTCAAATTGAACGCTCGATCCTTCTTGAATTAACACAAACCAGCCTCTATAAATTCAACCAACACCTCATCAATCCAATTTGTATTTTTCCTCACCGATTAATCCCACTTGCATCCTAATTTCACAATAAAAAAATGGTCCCCAACACTTTCTGGACAAAAACGACCCTACCTCGATTTTTTCCCAAAAAGTCTCAATTTGTAGAAAAATCTTCTAAGACTAAATCGATGTTTCTAAAATGACTTGTGACACGACAGAATTTTCAATTTCTGAAATAGGATTCAAATTCGTGATTAATTTTAATTTGGTGCGATTTTAGTGTGACCCAGGCTACCGGGTAGCTTTCATAAATTTTTAATGCAAATGACTAGTGGTCGATTTTCTTTGAGCCACAATGAACCCACTCAACACATTGGCGACTCTCGGTTGTCGTGAAAATCTCGAGGATTCAAATACGGACATAGTGTACCAAAACGATAGAAAAATTGGTCTAGTGTCGATCGACGAGAATTTTGCAATTTAGTGGAATCACTCACGTTTAACCACGCATCTTAGTCGAACCGACCTATCTCTGATATTTAATCGATTTTTAACTATGTCATAATAATCTCGGCAGATGAGCACGGTCGAGCAGCCAATTCCTAGTTGAATTCTCAAGTATATTTGTCTTAAAATCTCTTAATAACTTCTACAGATGGTCTAGTTATCTCATGTGTGGCCAACTCTGAAAAAAAAAACACTATAGTTGCGTCAATAAAAAGCCCAACTTATCTGATTGAAATCAGAACTTGAAAATCAGAACGTCACAACTCTTCCACTCTTATAAAAATTCCGTCCTCGAAATTTAAACCTTTACCAATCCTTAAACAAAAAGGTGGGGATATCGTCATCTCACTTTCCTCGGTTGCTTCTTCAGTCCCGTGGTGTTGTCAGACTACTTTAACCAAGAGGACCCTCTTGGTACACAGTATTTGTTCTGTTTGAACTAGGCTTTCCACGTAAGACATTCTGTCGTCCACGTCTATTTTTTCAAGATTTAGCGCGTGGGTCGTGTCAAACTCATATGTCCTCAACATCGACACGTGGAAGACGTCATGCACTTGCGAGGTAATGCAAGACTATACGTTAGGATCCCGATTCTCTCTCTAGAATCTCAATGGGATTTACATACCTCGGTTTCAGTTTTCCCTTCTTGCCGTAGTGCAAGGTATTCCCTCTTTGGTGACACCTTCAGAAAGATGCAATCATCAATTTGGAACTCTAAGGGCCTTCAAGGTTCAACGATTCAACTTTTTTGGTAGTTTTGAGTGATTTTTTTTCATCTAACTTCCTTATCACAAATTTAATTATGTACACTCGCTATACCATTCAAAAGCTCTGCCGAAACTGTGTCTAGATCTGATATAGTTCAGTCATTAGCATTCCATGCAGACGAACTATCTGACTTCCATACAACTTTGCTTGTCTATCTAAGTCCAGATCCTTTTGTACTACCAAGAAGCGAGCTGACTTCATCAATCTATCGACCACTCCCCTGACTCCTTGGTAAGCCGGTCACAACGTTCCATCGCGTTATATTTCCATCCTCACTCAACACTCTCGAGTGTTTGTAAAAGTCCTCCCAGTTTGCATTACTGAACTTCCACTTACTGACACATCTCGAGCAACCGAGCCCACGTGCATTATCCAAGATGACATACTTGGTCACCGAGCCCACTAACATTCTCCAAGGTGATGTACCAACTCGACGAGTCAACAAATCATAACGTCTTTCTCCAAGATGACATTCTTAGTCATCGAGCCGACGTAACATATCGTCTTTCTTTGAGATGACACACTTAGTCATCAAGCCGACGTATTATAGTATTCTTGCTCACCTTTTATCATACTCGATAAAACAGCCGTGTGGAGGTACACGGTTAGCCTTAGCAAAAAATATAACAATTTCACTATTTAAACTTTCCACTGTCTTTAGTGGTTTTGAAATATAATTCTGGCACTATAGACCCACACCTGGTAAATATTCAATTAATCATTATAATTAATTAATTTAAAGATAAATTCCTAATTTCGCAATTAAATCGAAATCAACATGATATAAAACTCAATTAAATAAACAGATCAAACCGCTACAATCAACGTAATTTTCTAGTCACCGGCCATCCTGGTCTAATTTCTGGAAAATAAATAAGTAAATAAATAATTATGGAAGATATTAGGTAATTGCAATGAATCCAATGTAGGCCCGTTATAGCCTAATTGGAAGCCGAAACGGACCCGGAACATTTTCGAGATTTGTTCAATAATTACTAGAACCTATTTACTCGCTAATTACACTAACCATTTGCCTAACATGCATCGGTAAAGCACTAAATTAATTAGCCTACTCTAATCTATCAACCTAATTGCACTTAATTAAATCTAATCAACTTCTAAGCATCATTAACCTACTAAGCGAGGTTTAGTGAGTTAAACTCACTTGTTCAGTGAGCCAATCGGTTCAAATCGACAGGGACACAACGGGGCTCAATTCTTCCCAAGGCAGGCCTAGCTTTTGGGGTCTGAAAGTAGGCCAAAATGGGCCTACAAGTTACTTGGAATACCCACTGCTTTGCTCTCTATTTTGGGCTGCAAAAGAAGAAAACAAAGGCTGGTTCGGCTTATGCTTCCACTTGCTGGACAAAGGAGAACTAATTCTTGAACAGTGAGGAAACGAGCTGATCAGAGCTCCGGTGAGCAGGTGGTTGGCAACCGGCGGCACTCGGAGGTGAAGGGGAACTTGCTGGTGGTTGGTATGGGTGGAGGTAGGGTCAGGATGGAAGAAAAACAGAAGAAAACACTGAAATGGCAAAACTAGGTGAACCAGGCGGTGGACCGACGACCGGCGACTTGCACCGGCCATACGAGATGGCTAGAGGCTCCGTTTTGGGTGAGGTTGGGCTCTTTGGAACGGTCTCGATGTGCTGGTCAAGGTTAGTTGAGCAGAACGCGAAAGAGAAAACAATGGGGAAAATGACGAGCTTGGCTGGTCCAGTGGGTGTGCGATGGTGG
This sequence comes from Eucalyptus grandis, assembly GCF_016545825.1. Lineage (NCBI taxonomy): Eukaryota > Viridiplantae > Streptophyta > Magnoliopsida > Myrtales > Myrtaceae > Eucalyptus > Eucalyptus grandis. The sequence continues at coordinate 17,848,500 of NC_052619.1, read as the reverse complement.
AGCTGGCTTAGCTGGCTTCCTTTGGTTCTCTCCAGGTTTCTCAAGGCCACAACAATGGAGAGAGGAGGGGAAAAGAGGAAGAAGAAGCAGTTGGTCAAGGATGGGGGGTCCTATTTGCCTCCAAAGTCTATCTTCTTGCCCCTTGACCCTTGTCCATCACCAACTAGTCCCTTGGCCACCAATCAGCCACCAAGGCTCACTTCTTGAAGCTCGAGATGGTCCAAATGTCATGGGTGGTGGGGGCACATGAATTTCGCTCGGTTTCTCTCAAATTGAACGCTCGCTCCTTCTTGAATCAATACAAACCGGCCTCTATAAATTCAACTAACACCTCATCGATCCAATTTGTATTTTTTCTCATTGATTAATCCCACTTGCATCCTAATTTCGCAATAAAAAACGGTCCCCAACACTTCCTAGACAAAAACGGCCACACCTTGACTTTTTCCCAAAAAGTCTTGGTTTGCAGAAAAATCTTCTAAGACTAAGTCGATGTTTCTAAAATGACTCGTGACATGAAAGAACTTTCAATTTTTGAAATCGGATTTAAATTCGCGGTTAATTTTAATTTAGCGCGATTTTAGCGTGACTTTGGTTACTAGGTAGCTTTCAGAATTTTTTAGTGCAAATGACCTATGGTTGATTTTCTTCGAGCCACAATGAACCCACTCGACACATTGGCGACTCTTGGTTGTCATGAAAATCTCAAGGATTCAAATACGGACATAGGGTACCAAAACGATAGAAAAATCAGCCTAATGTCGATCGACGAGAATTTTGCAATTTAGTGAAATCACTCACGCTTAACCACGCATCTCAGTCGAACCGACCTATCTCTGATCTCTAATCGATTTTTAACTGTGCCGTAATGATCTCGGTAGATGAGCACGGTCAAGCAACCGATTCCTGGTCAAATTCTCAAGTCTATTTGCCTTAAAATCTCTTGATGACTTCTCTAGATGGTCTAGTTATCTCGTAAGTGGCCAACTCTGTGAAAAGCACTATAGTCATGTTGATGAGAAGCCCAACTTATCCAATCGAAATCAGAACCTGAAAATTGGGATGTCACAACTTTTCTTCTCTTATAAAAATTCCGTCCTCGAAATTTAAACCTTTACCAATCATTAAAAAAAAAAGGTGGGGGTATTGTCGTCTCATCGAGTCTCACTTTCCTCGATTGCTTCTTCATTCCCGTGGTGTTGTCAGACCACTTTAACCAAGGGGACCCTCTTGGTACATAGTATCTATTTTGTTCAAACCAGGCTTTCAACGTACGACCCTGTCATTCACATATATTTCTTCAAGATCTAGTGCGTGGGTCGTGTCAGACTCATATGTCCTCAACATCGACACGTGGAAGACGTCATGCACTTGCGCCAACCTCAGCGGCAATGCAAGACGATACGTTAGCATCCTGATTCTCTCTCTAGAATCTCAAAGGGATCTATATACATCGGTTTCAGTTTTCCCTTCTTGCCAAAGTGCAAGGTATTCCTCTTTGGTGACACCTTCAGAAAGATGCAATCATTAATTTGGAACTCTAAGGGCCTTCAAGGTTCAATGATTCAATTTTTCTAGTGGTGCTGAGCAGTCTTTTTTCATCTAACTTCCTTCTCACAAATTAAATTATGTACATTCGCTATACAATGCTTCAGAAGGAACCATTCAAAAGCTCTGTCGAAACTAGGTCTAGATCTGATATAGTTTAGTCACTGGCACTCCATGCAGACGAATTATCTGACTCCCATACAACTTTGCATGTATGTCTAAGTCCAGATCCCTTCGTACTACCAAGAAGCGAGCCGACTTCGTCAATCTGTCGACCACTACCCGAATGAAATCATTACTCCTCTGACTCCTTGGTAAGCCAGTCACAACGTTCCATTGCGCTATACTTCCATCCTCACTCAAGACTCTCGAGTGTTTGTAAAAGTCCTCCCGGTTTGCATTACTGAACTTCCACTTACTAACATATCTGATACTTGCAACCTGTCCGACGATATCTATCTTTATTTTGGTCTACCAATTGAATTGACGTCGGTTCTGACCTACTTTGTACTATTTGGTCGAATACTACAACTACTATAGTGAATTCCCGACAAGGTCTCCTCCTTAAGTTCTATACTGTCTGACACCAATCATCACCCACGATACTTCGGTGTTCCATCTTCCCAAATATGGAAGTTAACCTTTCCCTTTATCGGTATCCTCTTGCAAGATTTTCTAAACATCTGGGTCCGTCAAGTGAAACGTCTAATTTTAATCTGAATATCCGGTTCAATTCTAAGGGTGGCCATAAAATTCAAAAGGTGGCATACCTCAAATTTGAAAATCAACTTTCGAACTCTCTCGAGTAAATTTCACTCCTTGATCACTATCTATGCAATTGAAAACTTCTGACTCAATGCACTTGCGACTTAATTCGTCTTTCCAAGGTGACACAAGACATCACAATCTCAGTTCCTCCAAATTTCTAACTCACAACGTTGTCGCGTATTCACTCTTGAGGTCTCCATTGATGGGATGCATATGTAACACTCTACCACGTTACATCAACATGCAACCCAGTCCTCTAAACAATGCATCATTACAAATCTCGCTTCTTCCAAAACCATATGGGATGATTAGCACAAGTGCAGTAGCCAGTTACTGCTTAAACTCTGGAAACTATCCTCGCACTTATCTATCCATATGAATTTCTCTCATTTCTTCAGGAGTTGAGTCAATGGCGACGCCAATGCTAATAATCCTACTGTGAACTTTCTGTAGTACCCTGTCCAACCCATACGGCTTCTGATCTCTAATACCGTTGTCGGTCTTGGTCCACTAATAACTGTTTCGGTCTTGATTGGGTCCACGGAAATTCTTTCACCATTCTCAGATGTCTCTCGTGCTCCTTAGCATTCCTCGAATACACCAGAATATCCTTGAAAGATACGATCACAACCAATCTAGATATTCTTCAAACACTCGGTTTGTCAAATCCATGATAGCTGTTGGGACGTTCGTTAGACCCAACGGCCTTACATTACTCTCACAAGGACCATATCAAGTACGAAACACTTTTTTTGATATGACCTCTTTCTTGGTTCTCAACTGATGATAACCTGTCCTCAAGTCGACCTTTGAAAACATCTACACTCTTTATAACTAGTCACACAATTCGTCGATCTTTGGCAGTGAACACTTGTTCTTGATCGTCACTTGATTGAGTTGACGATAGTTAATGCATAATTGCAACAAACCATATCTCTTTTTCATAAACGAAACTGGTGCTTCCTAAAGTGATGCACTACCATGTATAAATTTCTTAATCAGTAATTCTCGCATATGTACCATCAATTCTTTCAATTTAGACAACGACATTTGGTATGAAGCCTTAGAAAGTGGCTCTGTTTTGGGTGCTAGCTCAATCGCAATTTCTATCTCTTTCTCTGACGACGGCCTGACAATTCTTGTGACAACACATCTCGAAGTTCTTAGACTACTGAGATGTCCTCAATCTTTAGTTCTTCAACCTATCTTATCTATGACCATCGCTAATTAACCTTGCCAATCTTCTTCTAACAAATGGGTTGCCTTCAAGCGATGGAATTACTACAATCGAGCGTCTTTCTCAACTCCCAATGAACTCAACACTTTCACATGCTTACGGATTAGACTGGATCATTTCTCGATAATAATCCACTACTACAAAAGGCTCTTTGAGTCAACTCTGTTCATTTGTGACGCCAAAGTTATATCTCAGCAACTAGTCAAGTACAACTATAGCTAGAGATTCCCATTTCTTCCACTTTATTTCAACAAACTAGAGTTCCGCGAACTTAACCAAAATTCTGCTGTGCCACTATGATAAAATCTCCCCAAGAACATTCTTCCTCTGATTGGTGCAGGGTCGGCTCCATTCCCATTCCTTTCGCCAACCTGGTGGCATCCCACCTGCGGTAGCTGTGCTCCCTTGGATTCTCACTAATAGTCCCTTACCTGATGGCCATGTTGGTTACAATCACAGCACGTTCTAGCCATACCTGAACACTAGATTCATCCATGCTTCCTTCCACAAATTCGACACTCATCTGGTGAGTCCTCTATCTCCTGTTAAGTGACATCATGCACTCTTTCTTGTACTGGAGGCTTGTTCCAAAAACGCCACGGTGCGTTCTATGGCGCACTCCCTCTGATATGTCCTATCGATAGTGACAGCAATAACCATTGCCGAGGTTCCATCTACCTGAGTGGACAATCCATGAGCCAATGATCGTGCTGGCGACACCTGCCACAAATTCTTGTCCTCGAAAAACACGAGACTAATCCATGTCATCTCCCATGGGAACAACATGTTCCATTTTAACTCGATGCTGACCTGACTATCCCATCCTTCCTATTGGGTGGAGCATAATACTTTTCTCTCGACATCAATCTTTTCCCTGACTGATTTCCATTTCTATCTGAACTGAATCTTGACTCAGATACTGAAGTTTGTTCCCTGATCACAATTCCAGGTTGGACCTCAACAAAGGCGACAACAACAGTGGCTCGGTCCTGAGCTTACTGGCTCAACAAGTTCCCAAGGAACACTAGCGCCTGAACGATCCCATCGAACCTAGGATCGCTCGGTGCTGCTACCCTAGCACCGGCCTACGTCGGTACTCTTACACTCACGCTAGCCTAAGCCGGCGCTCTTGCTCAACCATCTCGGGCACCGATCCTTGTCGGCGTTCTATCTCGAGTCACAAAGGCTACTGTCCTCTTATTAGAAGTTCTCAACTCCTAATCACTCATGCTACAGGATCTTTATAGAAACTTGTTTTCTAATTCCAATACCATATTGGAATTTGAGTGACCCACACAAACAAGTTACCAATCAGCTATCAAAGACATGCACCAGCATGAAATAAATGTCCTTCCTACTAACTATCCCACGACTCATCGCACCTTATCACTCCAAACACAAACCTACTCTGATACTACAAAATGGGGATGTCATGCCCCAATCCTCAGGCACGCACCCATCCCTCATTGGTCAATATAATTGCAACGTCCTAGGACGCATTACCGACCCATTCATTTTAATACTCATGTGGAAGCATATAATTAATCCCTAGACAATAAAACAATGGGATAGAAAAATAAGACCAATTTTTCATAAGATACCTTTTTATAAACACACAGGTCTATACACAAAGGTTTACAAACGGAATTGGCTCCCTACAAAAGAGAGTTGTCCTACGACTAGCTAGTCGGACATGGTCACCGATTCTTCAGGCTTCACCTCATGAACTCCGAGGCTCCTGGTCCATTACCAACACCATCTATGGACCTGAAAATGGTAATATAATAACCAGTGAGACAGTGTCTCGGTGAGTTAAACCCCTTAAGACTCGATTAGGAAGCCAATACACCCTAAGGGATGTCTAAGCACAATCACGAGTTAGAAGACTTACCTTGGCCTCAGTCTCCTCCCTGCAAGTCAGCACAATTCAACACATTGATCATTCAATCAGATCGACTTATCGATCAATCGACCTAGTCGATTACATGTTAATTAAACCATTCCCTGGTCATTTTAATCAATACCATGCATTCTCCAAGATGATATATCTAATCACCGAGCCCACGTGCCTTCTCCAAGATGATATATCTAGTCACCGAGCCCACGTGCCTTTTCCAAGATGATATACCTAGTCACCGAGCCCATGTGCCTTCTCCAAGATGACATATCTAATCACCGAGCTCACGTGCACTCTCCAAGATGACATATCTAATCACCGAGTCCACGTGCATTCTTCAAGGTGATATACCAACTCAACGAGCCAACAAATCCTAACGTCTTTCTTTGAGATGACATACTTAGTTATCGAGCCGACGTAACATAGCGTCTTTCTCTAAGATGGCACACTTAGTCATCGAGCCGACACATTATAGTATTCTTGCTCACCTTTTATAATAGCCAATAAAACAGTTGTGTGTGGGTACACGGTTAGCCTTAGCAAAAATATAATAATTTCACTTTTTAAACTGTCCACTGGTTTCAGTAGTCTAGAAATATAATTCTGGCACTATAGACCCACACGCGGTAAATATTCAATTAATTATTAAAATTAATTAATTTAAAGATAAATTCCTAATTTCACAATTAAATCGAGATCAACATGATATAAAGCTCAATTAAATAAATAGATCAAACCACTGCAATCAACGTAATTTCCGGTCATCGGCCATCTCGATCTAATTTTCGAAAAATAAATAAATAATTAAATAATTAAGGAAAATATTAATAAATGCAATAAATCCAACTTAGGCCTATTATAGCCTAATTGGAAGCCGAAACGGACCCAAAAATTTTCGAGGTTCGTTTAATAATTACTAGACCTATTTACTTGCTAATTACACTAATCATTTGCCTAACATGCATCGGTAAAGCACTAAATTAATTACCCTACTCTAATCTATCTACCTAATTGTACTTAATTAAGTCTAACTAACCCCTAAGTATCATTAACCTACTAAGTGAGGTTTAATGAATTAAACTCACTTGTTCGGCAAGCTAGTAGGTTCAAATCGATGGGGACGCAATGGGGCTCGATTCTTCCCAAGGCGGGCCTAGCTTTTGGGGTCGGAAAGCGGGCCAAAATGGGCCTACAAGCCGTTGGAATATCCACTGCTTTGCTCTATGTTTTGGGCTACAAAAGAAGAAAATAAAAGCTGGTTCGGCTTCTGCTTCTGCTTGCTGGACAAAGGAGAACCAACTCCTGAACGACAAGGAAACGAGTTGATCGAAGCTATGGCAAGCGGGTGGTTGGCAATTGGCGGCACCCGGGGGTCAAGGGAGACCTCCTGGTGGTTGGCATGGGTGGAGGTAGGGTCGAACTGGAATAAAAAAGGAAGAAAATGCTGAAATGGCAAAACCGAGCAAACCAGGCGGCGGACCGACGGACCGACAACTGGCCGCTTGCGCCGACCGTACGAGACGGCCAGAGGCTTCGTTCTGGGCAAGGTCGGGCTCTTTGGAACAGTCTGGATGTGCTTGTCACGGTGATGGGTGGCTCATTGGCTAAATCATCCGGGAAGACTACTTTCAACTCAAATCCTTGGCGATAGGTTAGCTGGAGCAAAATTGGCAGAAGGAGAAAATATAGGGGAAAACGGTGGGCTTGGCTAGTCCGGTGGGCGTGCGACGGTGAAGCTGGCTCAGTAGGCTTCCTCTGGTTCTCTCCAGGTTTCTCAAGGCATCAACAATGGAGAAAGGAGGGGGACAGAGGAAGAAGAAGCAGCTGGTCAAGGATGGGGTGTCACATTTGCCTCCAAAGTCTATCTTCTTGCCCCCCTCGACCCTTGTCCACCACTAGCTAGTCACTTGGCCACCAATCATCCACCAAGTCTCACTTCTAGAAGCCCGAGATGGTTCAAATGTCATGGGTGGTGGGGGCACACGAATTTGGCTCGGTTTCTCTCAAATTGAACGTTCAATCCTTCTTGAGTCAACACAAACCAGCATCTATAAATTCAACCAACACCTCATCGATCCAATTGGTATTTTTCCTCACCGATTAATCCCACTTGCATCCTAATTTCGCAATAAAAAATGGTCCCCGACACTTTCTGAACAAAAACGGCCCTACCTCGACTTTTTCTCAAAAAGTCTCTATTTATAGAAAAGTCTTCTAAGATTGAGTCAATGTTTCTAAAATGACTCGTGACATGACAGAATTTTCAATTTCTGAAATCGGATTTAAATTCGTGGTTAATTTCAATTCGGCGCAATTTTAGCGTGACTTAGGCTATCGGGTAGCTTTCAATATTTTTTAGTGCAAATGACCCGTTCAAGCCACAATGAACCCACTTGACACATTGACGACTCTCGGTTGTCGTGAAAATCTTGATGATCCAAATACGGACATAGGATACCAAAATGATAGAAAAATCAGTCTAGTGTCAATCGACGAGAAGTTTGCAATTTAGTGGAATCACCCATGTTTAACCAAGTATCTCAGTCGAACCGACCTATTTTTTATCTCTAATTGATTTTTAACTGTGCCGTAATGATCTTGGTAGATAAGCACGGTCTAGCAACCGATTCCTAGTCAAATTCTCAAGTCTATTTGCCTTAAAATCTCTTAATGACTTCTCTAAATGGTCTAATTATCTCGTGAGTGGCCAATTCCAAGAAAAACACTATAGTCGCGTCGATGAAAAGCCCAACTTATTCGATCGAAATCAGAACCTGAATATTAGGATGTCACAGTGCTTGTATTTGAATCATTGAGATTTTTACGACAACCGAGAGTCGCCAATGAGTTGAGTGGGTTTTGAAAATGTCAGGGATCATTTTGATTGCAAATTTGGGAAGCATGATTGATATATGGGTGAGGAAAAAAAATCGAGGGGAGCCTTGAGGTGCCAATTGAATTTATTAAAGCCAATTAGGATTGAATTAAACCGAACAAGTGTTCAATTGGAAGGGAATCAAAACCAATTTCGTAGCCCCCCATCCACCACCACCTTTGGACCTCCTCAAACTTCTAGAACATGGTAATTTGGCCTAGAATTGTTGGGTGGACACCAGCTGGTGATGGGAGGCCAGATGGATGAGGTGAGACCGGTCAAAGGGACCAAAACCGGTTCCACTTGCTGAACCGGTCCCCTCCCTCCTTCAAGCGGTCAACCAACTCCTTTTCCTATCTCTATTCCACTTGCTTGTATCGTCGCCGTTGCACAACGTCTGCCCGCGAGAGCCGCCCTCAAGCCGTCATGCCTTACCGCGCCTCTTGCTGTCCAGCAGCTCCTGCCCGTGCGTCTAGCAAGCTACTATGGTCGTCCAACCCCCCGCCAAAGTCCACCGGAGCTCTTACGGCCGTCGGTTGCCTCGCCAAACTGTCCACTAGTCCACCGTCACCAACACCTCGCCGAACCAGCTTCATCCCCTTGGTTTTGTAGCTCAAAACAACAAGCAAGAAAGTGGGTTTCTAGCAAGCTTCTCAGCCCATTTTGAGGTGGTCTCAAGCCTCGGAAGTTAGGCTCGTCTTTGGAAAAGTTGAGCCCCGTCGCGTCCCCAACAATTTGATCCGATCAAATCTCGAAACAAGTGAGTTTAACTTACTAATCCTCACTTCGTAGAATAATGATGCTTAGGGTTTGATTAGATTTAATTAAGTGCAATTAGGTAGATAGATTAGATTAGAATAATTAAATTAGGGATTTACCTATGCACGTTAGGCATATGGTTAGTGTAAATAGGGAGTAGATAGGCTTGAGTATTTATTGAACGAACCTCGGAAATTTTCCGGGTCTGTTTCGGCTTCCAATTAGGCATTACGTGCTTAAGTTGAATTTTTAGTATTTATTTAATAATTTTCAAAATTAATTAATTAATAAATTAATTAATTTCTGAAAATTAGGTTGTGATAGCCAATGACCAGAATTTTATGCTAATTGTAGTGGTGCTCTTTGTTTATTTATTCAAGCTTTAATTTGTGCTGAAATGAATTAATGGTGATTTTGGATTATTTTCCTAAATTAATTAATTTTGGTAATTAATTGAAAAATAACCGGCGTTGGTTGACAGGGCCAAATTTTTTTTGGTGGACTACAGAAAATGGTGGGATCTGTGGAAAGTGAAATTATTGTATTTTGGCTAAGGCCAACCGTGTACTCACACACGACTATTTTTATCGGTTATGATAAAATGACAAATTGATTGTACGATCGGAATGACATATTATACTGGCTCGATGACTCTATATGTCATCTTGGAGAAAGAATGGTATATTGATAAAAATGGTAAATTGATGTACCATCTGAATGTTATATAATATTGGCTTGGTGACTCTACTTGTCATTTCGGAGAAATGACGATATCTAATGTCGGCTCGGTGACTCAACATGTCATCTTGGAGAATGGACAGCATTTATATAATACCAACTCAGTGACTCTACATGTCATTTTGGAGAAGGGACGGTATGCAATGTCGGTTCGGTGATTATATAGGTCATTTTGGAGAAAGAACGACATGCCATAACAGCTCAGTGACTCAACATGTCATTTTGGAGAATGGACGTTATGATGAATATACTCGGTGACTTAATATGTCATTTCGGAGAATGAACCGTATAATATACTAGCTCGGTAACTCGATAGGTTATCTTGGAGAATGGATAATATTGATTGAAATGACCGGGAAATGGTCTGATTGACATGTAATCAACTAGGTCGATTGATTGATAGTTCAATTTGATTGGGTGAATTGATGTGGTTTGTGTATATTTGCAATATACTGACTTGCAGGAAGGAAACAGAGGCTAAGGTAAGTCCTCCGACTCGTGTTATGCTTAAGTAGC
>NC_052619.1:17770644-17838062 GCF_016545825.1 Eucalyptus grandis | reverse complement strand
CTTTTACTCGGATGTAGTGACGTTGGTATGAAAGCACATCATTTTCCTTTCGGCCATGTCAAATCAAAGTCTTTGTTTGATTTCAAAATCATTTTCAAATCGAAGTCATGAAATCAGTGGTCGCATGCTTTGGGCCTCTCTTCACGTGTTCGAATCATGATGGCTATATTTTTCTTTTTTACCTCCAGCCGCTTTATCAGGCCAGTCCTACACTCGAACCCAACTCCTTTAATAAATGACGTGGGTTGGCTCACAGATAAAAGAGGTGCTCTAGTGTCACGCTTCACGTTATATTCACCAACTCATATCACCTCTAGACTACACAGTTTATATCGGCAACAATAACAACATGCATTCTATCGTATTTCTGCGATAGCCAGTATTGTAACAGCCTAATTTCAGATTATGACGGCCTACTAGTATGTATAATTCCTAGTGACATTTCGACAGCACAACAACGTCATATAATTGGAGGTCTAATTTTGACATTACGAGGGCCTACGAACGTACATTTTCAACTATTCAAATGGGCATGGGCTAAAACATGCATTTTTTTATATATATATATATTTAATCGAGCAGCACAACGGCATATTCTAGATTATATTATTCTAGATAGATTTTATGACATCCTAACATGCATTTCCATAAGAAATTTGAAAATGAGAGAATTGGGACTTACTTTGACAACACAATAGTTTTGGTGCCTATACCACCAGAAAAAGACACGAAAACAAGAGAAATGTGAGAATTGGAAAAGCAAGAAATCAAGGAAGAGCTTTTGCTAGTATAATAATATTTGGACTATTATAAAAATAACAATTTGTTATGAGGCACAAATTCTTAAAAAAGTGAACCTCACAATAATTTATAATTATTTGTTATTTAATTTTTTATGGTCCAAACAGATAATTATTCTCACAGTAGAAAAAAAAATTATCATTCAATTAGTTCTTATCAAGGAATAGACTCACTGCCATGTATAGACGAAAGGATCTCTATAGAGTTTTGGCGCCTCATCTCCAGGCTCATTCTTTCCGGGCCCATATCTCCCCTGTCTGACTTTGAATAGCGTGATTTTTGCGTGCTCCTATCGAGAGATTTTCAACAAGCCCATTATTTTTAGGTCAAATAGCGAAATTACCGAACCAGACTCCAACTTGTATTGAAGCATAAGGCTTGGGTCTATGAACTTATTGCTGGTTTAGTGCTTATCATTGTCTGATTTCGAGACAACATGGTTTTTGGGCTTTGGGACCTTGCTTTCGGTAATCGGAATGTTTGCTTCAAGTTTGACCACGTTTGCTCCCTTGTCCAGCATTCGTTTGACCCAATTTGGGTTGCGTGGGAATGCTTGCATTACGGGATATGCAATCTAAATTAGGAAATCACGAACTTCAGACACTAGAAAAATGGGTAATGGGTTTGGAGGGATTAAAAAATCTAATGTCAAATTTATGTGATGATATGAGTGTCAAAAGATTCGTTTTGATGTGTGGATTCTAATGTTTAAAAGTGCGTTCCTCGGAACTCCCCCAGTCAACCTTTAATCAAATTTTAGTCAACCCTGGCCAGACTTAATGATTTAGGAAAATGGGGCTGAAATTTGACGTGACTATTAGGTTATGAATTTACCAGGAAAAAGAAAAATGGATTCTATATTCAACTCGGCAATTAAGTAGATTATTAATTTTTTGCTGTGGCATTCAGGTGGCAATTACTTTCATAAAGAAAAGTATAAAAAAAAAATTTCTTGCAATGAAGAGAGAGCCATTATAGGAACATGTAATTCTAAGTTAAATATTTAGAGATGATACTTAAAAGACCTTGTTATAATTGTTTTATATAGATACGGACCATGGAGATAATTAGAATGTCTTGGCCGATAGGAGGTTGAAAATGGTGATGATTTTACTTCATAATGTAGAAGTAATATCTGATTTATATTTATGAAAAGGAGATCAGCCCGATGTATCCTTGCGGGTCCTTCCGTGGACAAATGCATGTAATTCATTCCAGTTGCTGAAGTTAAGGTAGTTCCTACGTCATTTAAGTCAAGATAGTCATGATGTTCCTTAGATTGTGGTGCTAAAGAGGAAGCTGGGCCGATCATTGGGAGGATAAGGAGAGGGAGATTTTATAAAAGCAGAGAGAAGAGTGAGAGCTCGGATGTGAGGAGGGAAAGCAAACAGAGAGGACAAAAGGGGGGGGGTAGAGTCATCCATAAATTTAAGACAGAGACAGCCGAAGTGAAAAATGGAAAAGAAGTAGATAATAAAGCCAAATATTACCTTAACGTGGACGATCTTGATTGAGAAATGAGTAAATGACCGTCCTTAATATATTGTGATAATAATAATATGCCCCGAATCACAAAAACATAAATAACATATAATTAGAAATTATTATAGGATCTACTTCTTCAAGAATTTTAACTAACAACATATTATTACTTTCACAGTTGTTCCAAGACTATTACGCTAACATGACTCATCTGGATTTAGGATTTATATTGTTACCTAACTTTAAAAAGTTGACCCCTCTTTCTGTCTTATTAATGTCTCACTACCGTATCTATTCCTCCCGTGTCACTGGACTTGTATGAGGAAAGGTTCTCAATATTTATCATATTGTCACTAGCCCAATGACAAGTGTCCATCTATAAGTTGATAAGAGTGAAACATACTTGTCACATCAGCTCTTGACGGAACGCTTTGCAATCAACCGTATAATTTCTCTCACAACATGCACCAAAATTACTTCCCATAATTCCTTTTTCGACCGCACTGCTTGCTCGTTTTTCTTTGAATCCTTCTACAACATGCTTGCATTTCGTGTTTTTCTTAGTCGAACATGCTTGCCACAACATGCTGCACTATGAAGTCTCCTTGGCCGAAAGCTACTTGATTTTTTTCGGTAAATGTACTTGATTTTTTATGAAGTCAGAGAAGTAGGTCGAGGTTCGCGGGGTCGAATTTCGCTAAGTCGAGCACTACTCAAGCCGAATGTAATTCCCTTGCCGTTTTGGACTGGGCCTCGTATGATATGGGCCATGGTGACTTTAAGTAGGACCAATGTTGTCTTCATAAGACTGAGATAAACTTGATTTACATAATTTATGAGAAAATATTTGTTACTAGAGACATGCCACGTTAAATCTACTTGAACCCAGTCATCGGTTGCCACGTGCACAGAGGCCCAGTTGTCAAAGTCGCCGAAGCCGAGCGAGACATCGACCATGTTGCTTGCTGGAGACAGATTGAGGAATAAAGAGAGGGAGTAGAAGAAAGAAATTGAGAAGAGAGACTACAATAAAAGATCAGAAGAAAAGTTTCACGAATTGTCAATTTTCAGTGTCTTATTATTGATTTTTGTGGATGAAAGTCCTTAATTTTTACAAGGATTCTGGGCAAATTGGTCATGGCGATTGTGCGCCAAAGCAAATTTGAAAAGGGAACCATATGGTGATGATGAAGTTGCTTTGGATTTCCACGAGGAAAGCTCAAAACGGTGAATCCGTCATTTGTCGAACATGTTAATATGATCTTTTAGATGTACTATTGATCTTCGTCTAAATTACTTGGATTTCAATTTTTTGAGAGGGAATATCACTACTGATTTTATAGCCTTCTGAATGAGTTATGGACTATCAATAAGATGATTGTTGTGATATATTATTATAGTTGTTGACACCTAATTTAAATTTAAAAATAGAAATAGAAGATAATCTTTGATTAGGGGGAATTTTTTTAAAAAAATTAAATTCAAAAACTCAACAATTAGATTTTGGAGCCACTTTTTGTTGAAGAAGTTGAGTGAATATCGCCATATCTTTAACAACTTCGAGTCTTTCTTCTACAAAAGGAAGGCGAGGTTTCGGAAAGCTCGAGGGGGGGGTTTTTCTGGATCGAAAAAGAAGAAGAGAAAAGGAGAAAAAGTGAAAAGAGAGGAAAGGGAAGAGGGGGTTTTTTTTTCGGAAAAGGAAAAGTTAGAAGCTTTTTGGGTTTTCTGCCGAAGTACAACAACAACAGGGGGTTGCAGAGAAGAAACAGCAGAGGAGGCGACGTGAGGGAGACGTGAAGAAGAGAGACGTGGGAGACGTGAAGAGAGAGAGAGACAAAGAGAAGGAAACACAAGGGCTACTGTTCTTCTTCCTCGTGCATCCTCTCGCCGACCCCCTGCGCTGCACCGCCGTGCCTCCGAATGCCGGCGTCTCCCTCTGACAGCCACCATTGCAGTGATCTGCAGCGACCCGCGCGCCGATCCGTGCCTGCCCCCTCCGCTGCTCTTGCCGATCCTCCGCCCGAAGGCGGCCACCTCACTGCACCAGCACCGCCGTGTGACGCCGTGACTCGCCTTCATGACGCCAGATAGTTGTTGTTGTCGTGCCTGCACCGCGAATCCCGAGCCTCGGTGTCGACGCCGACCGTCGCCCCAACACCTTCGCGGAGCCTTTGTCCGATGCCCAGCAGCCCGGCCAAACCGCCTCCGTCGCCGCTGCTGTGCTCGAGCTCTCCCTTGTTGCTCGTCATCGCTTGAGCATCGCCTCCTCACGACGACCCCACTCCCCGCTGCTGCAAATCGAGACACTAGCAGCCTTCCTCTGCCACCGATGCCAGCAGCCGCTCCGTCTCCGCCCGAGCACCAGCACCCGTGACGCCCTGCCACAGTCTCTGCCCGAGCCCTTCATCGCCTATTGTCGCCTCTACACCCGTGAGCTTGCTGCCGACGCCTCTGCACCCGTGAGCTTGCTGCCGATGCCACTGCACCTCAGCTATTGCGACTCCACCACTGGGACCTGCAACCCTGCTGTTCGCCGGTCACTGACGCCACACCTCCCTGCTGCTGCCGCTACCCAGTCCTCGCTACTCCGACGCCGGCTGTCTCCCTCGCCGTTCTGACGCTGACCATCCTTCATCCAAGTTGTCTAGCAAGTTCACTACCGTTGGTACCATTTTCCTTGTGCAGGTCACTTGAGGCTTGAGAAGGGTGAACTTGGCATCTTTCCTTGCTGGTTTCCATCTCGGAAATAATTTTTCTAAGCTAGGTAAATATTTTTAGATTAAATTCAGTCCAAATATTAGGTTTCATAGTTTGTGATTTTGACTTGATTTGTTCTTATCATTACCCAATTAGGAAATTTGTCATATTAATAATAATAAAAAATATTGAGCCGCGAGACGTCGGGTTAGATTTTGATTATTTCGACTTTTTCATGGCAGATTCATGAATTGCTTTGCATCATTGAGATAATATGTCATTAATTTACATTGATGAATTTTCAATAGGACATATATTTTGATGTGTTATCGTTATTTGCTCATCACATATCATGCATCACATGTCATATCTAGAATTTAGGTATTTAGGTCCATAAACATTTCATGTTTAAATCCACGCATTTTAATAGAATTAGAAGCCAAAACAAAAAAAAGAACAAAAAATGTTATTTAGGTTATATAGATTTCATAAAATGCACACCACATGTTGCGCTTTAGTTAGTGGGCCATAGGTTAATGTTTTAATATTCCTGTCATGTATTTTTTTAATAAAAAAGCCAAAGATTAGTATTGCATCATTATGTTGTTTTTCTTAATAAGAATTATTAAGTCATTTAAAAAAAACACAAAAGTCATTTATTTGTTTAGTTAATGGGTTAGTTCATAATTAATCCTAATTCATGTCTCTGGATCGAAAAAAGAAGAAGAGAAAAGGAGAAAAAGTGAAAAGAGAGGAAAGGGAAGAGGGGTTTTGTTTTTTTCGGAAAAGGAAAAGTTAGAAGCTTTTTGGGTTTTCTGCCGAAGTACAACAACAACAGGGGTTGCAGAGAAGAAACAGCAGAGGAGGCGACGTGAGGGAGACGTGAGAAGAGAGAGAGACGTGAGGGAGACGTGAGAAGAGAGAGAGAGACAAAAAGAGAAGGAAACACAAGGGCTACTGTTCTTCTTCCTCGTGCATCCTCTCGCCGACCCCCTGCGCTGCACCGCCGTGCCTCCGAATGCCGGCGTCTCCCTCTGACAGCCACCATTGCAGTGATCTGCAGCGACCCGCGCGCCGATCCGTGCCTGCCCCCTCCGCTGCTCTTGCCGATCCTCCGCCCGAGGCGGCCACCTCACTGCACCAGCACCGCCGTGTGACGCCGTGACTCGCCTTCATGACGCCAGATAGTTGTTGTTGTCGTGCCTGCACCGCAGATCCCGAGCCTCGGTGTCGACGCCGACCGTCGCCCCAACACCTTCGCGGAGCCTTTGTCCGATGCCCAGCAGCCCGGCCAAACCGCCTCCGTCGCCGCTGCTGTAGCTCGAGCTCTCCCTTGTTGCTCGTCATCGCTTGAGCATCGCCTCCTCACGACGACCCCACACTCCCCGCTGCTGCAAATCGAGACACTAGCAGCCTTCCTCTGCCACCGATGCCAGCAGCCGCTCCGTCTCCGCCCGAGCACCAGCACCCGTGACGCCCTGCCACAGTCTCTGCCCGAGCCCTTCATCGCCTATTGTCGCCTCTACACCCGTGAGCTTGCTGCCGACGCCTCTGCACCCGTGAGCTTGCTGCCGATGCCACTGCACCTCAGCTATTGCGACTCCACCACTGGGACCTGCAACCCTGCTGTTCGCCGGTCACTGACGCCGCACCTCCCTGCTGCTGCCGCTACCCAGTCCTCGCTACTCCGACGCCGGCTGTCTCCCTCGCCGTTCTGACGCTGACCATCCTTCATCCAAAGTTGTCTAGCAAGTTCACTACCGTTGGTACCATTTTCCTTGTGCAGGTCACTTGAGGCTTGAGAAGGGTGAACTTGGCATCTTTCCTTGCTGGTTTCCATCTCGGAAATAATTTTTCTAAGCTAGGTAAATATTTTTAGATTAAATTCAGTCAAATATTAGGTTTCATAGTTTGTGATTTTGACTTGATTTGTTCTTATCATTACCCAATTAGGAAATTTGTCATATTAAGTAATAATAATAAAAAATATTGAGCCGCGAGACGTCGGGTTAGATTTTTGATTATTTCGACTTTTTCATGGCAGATTCATGAATTGCTTTGCATCATTGAGATAATATGTCATTAATTTACATTGATGAATTTTCAATAGGACATATATTTTGATGTGTTATCGTTATTTGCTCATCACATATCATGCATCACATGTCATATCTAGAATTTAGGTATTTAGGTCCATAAACATTTCATGTTTAAATCACGCATTTTAATAGAATTAGAAGCCAAAACAAAAAAAAAGAACAAAAAATGTTATTTAGGTTATATAGATTTCATAAAATGCACACCACATGTTGCGCTTTAGTTAGTGGGCCATAGGTTAATGTTTTAATATTCCTGTCATGTATTTTTTTTTAATAAAAAAGCCAAAGATTAGTATTGCATCATTATGTTGTTTTTCTTAATAAGAATTATTAAGTCATTTAAAAAAAACACAAAAGTCATTTATTTGTTTAGTTAATGGGTTAGTTCATAATTAATCCTAATTCATGTCATTGTTAGTGTAGGTTGCATATGTGTAATAAAAAAAATTATTAAAAAATCATAAAAAGAACATGCATATAGAATTACCACGTCATACATTCCATATCATATAGCACATGAATATTTAGGGTTATGTAAATTAGATTGCACACATATTTGTAATGATTTAAATTATGTCACATGAATTGCATCTCATATGTCATTAAAGTAAAACTCATGCATATCAAATTTAGATTAAGATTACATATAATTAACATTTTTTTAAAAGAAAAAGAAAAATTAGGTGTCATGTCATTTAGAAATCATGTTTAGGGCATGCATTTTTATTAGCATTTTTATAAGTTTTTTTTTAGAGAGTACACCTTAATAAGGTTATAGTTTATGATTTCTTACAATTTATCACTTCGGTTTATTGAATGTTATTTCATTGATTGTGCACCCGCATGAACACCATTTGCATGTTAGTAGCTTAGGTTAAAATTAATCAAGACTGCCTACAAAATATTTTTTAAATTAAAATGACAATGTACCAAAAGGGCGTTAGATTTTTCTACCGTAACCATGTTCTCGGACCTATTGAATCTGCAGTTCGCAAAAAGTAAAGTATTCTCTCATACTTGGGTTTCTAACTAACCCTAATTGGTTAGTGGCAACTCCAAATTGAGTATAATTGCATGTTTAAATGAGTTAATTTCTTAGTATCAAGTCACGATTGGTAGGACTTAGGAGGGGCTGTGCCAAGTCTTTGGACTTAGTAATCCAATAGTCTTCTTTGAATAATTCACCCTCAGGAAGGTCGCGACATCTTGGCAAATTGAGTATAATTACATGTTTAAATGAGTTAATTTCTTAGTATCAAGTCGTGATTGATAAGACTTGGGAGGGTCCGTGCCAAGTCTTCGGACTTAGTAATCTAATAGCCTTCTTTGAGTAATTCACCCTCGGGAAGGTCACGACAGCTTGGCAAATTGAGTATAATTGCATGTTTAAATGAGTTAATTTCTTAGTATCAAGTCACGATTGGTAGGAGTTGGGAGGGTTCGTGTCAATTCTTCGGACTTAGTAATTCAATTGCCTTCTTTGAGTAATTCACCCTTTGGAAGGTCGTGACAATAGTGGACTTGTAGGAAGAATTGGTCCACCGGAATAGAGACCTGCCCAACAAAAAAGTTTAATGGAACATTGGCTTAGATGACTCTACAATACATAATTCACATGAATTGTTTGTATGCAAATTTGGACTCTGGCATTGATTAGACTCATCAAATACATTTACGCCAAATCAGCCTTGCATGAAAAGTTAAAACTATACATTGTGTTCTCTCCGTCAAATCTACTGCACTTCTACTCAATTCCTTTAAAAAAAAAATCGATTCCTTTTTCTTCGTAGATAGCACTTCTACGATAATGTGCTTGCCTCAACATTATTGTTTATTAATAGCAAGTCTTTCCAACATCCAATCAAATTACATGTCACGCCTCGATCTTCGAGCATGTGCCCATCCCTCAGTGGTCGATAAATTTGCGACGTCCTAGGACGCATCGTCGACCCATTCATTTTATTATGCATGCAAAAGCGAACAAAACCCCTGACAACCATTAACTTGGGATAAAAAAGCAGTCAACAATTCACAACCAAAACAAGCCTTTTATAAACACACAGGTTTATATACAATACCAAGCTATTTACAAAATATCGACTCAACAAAAAGGGAACTGTCATATGAACCACTAGTTAAACACGTTTGCCGATTCTTCGGTCTCCTCCTTCACAAACTCCGGAGCTTCAGGTCCTCCACCACTGACATCTAAGGACCTGAAAATGTTGAGCCCACGACGGGGTGAGACAATGTCTCAACAAGTTCACCTCCTAAACTCCGACTAGGAAGGAAATATGCCTAGAGGCAATCTGTGCATACAAGGCAGATGACTTACCTTGCCTAAGTCCCTTCCTGCACATTAGTACAATTCATATGCAATCATTGCTCGCACATGCATGAACTATCGACACATATCAGTCCATCAATTCAATCAATCCAATCAATCAATCCCTGCTCACACAAGCTGACTTCTAACAATGCTCTTACAAGCTGACTTTTATATTTACTCACACAAGCTGACCTATCCTTGCTCACACAAGTTGACATTCCATTAGGCTCACACGAATTGTCATATAATAGGGCTCACACAAGCATGCAATTCAATATTACTCACACAAGCTGTCAATTCAACAATACTCACACAAGCTGCTATGGTACTTAAAAACCACATTCGGTGTCACAACTCGATACCCGGTATTTTCGATTTAAATACCAAAACTTCACCAACATCATTCAATTTCACCATTTAACAATCAATTTGTACAAACTGACCACACCATTACGATCAGTGTGAAATTCTAACGACCGACCATCCTAGCATAATTTTCAGAAAATATTAATTAATTATAATGTAATGTAATGTAATGTAATTAATTAAAAGTCTAATCATGCTTACACTAATCTAATTGTATAATTAGACTAATTAATCTATCCAATAAACTAATCATTCATCTAATCTAATTAACAATTAACTAAGCTAATCTAACCACATAAAGCATCATTAGACTAATCTAATAACCATTTAAGCATAATTAACTCCCTAAACAAAGTTTAGTGAGTAAACTCATCGGATTAGCGTTTCGATGAGTCCACGACGACGGTGATGCAGAGGCAGATGACAATCCTCCTAGCGGTGACACCAAACAAGGCCCGGAAGGGACCTAAAATGGATCTCGAAGACCGAAAGCCCTTGCTGGCTTTGATTTCTGCACCAAGGATTGAAGGAGGAGAAACAAGTGGCTGAACAGCGAGGAAGAGCTGATTGGAGCTCCGGCGAGCGAGTGGCCGACAACCGGCGGCACCTAAGGGTCAAGGGAGACTTGTTGGTGGTTAGGATGGGCAAAGGAAGGGTTGGAATGGGAGGAAACACGCAAAAAACACGAAACAGTGCACTCCAGGCGGACTCCAGGCGGTCCGGCAAGCGGCAACTTTCGGCCGGCGAACGGGTCGGCCGGTGGCTCCGTTCGACAAACGGCGAGGTGCTCACGTAAGGTTTGGACCTCCGGGACACGGTGGTGGGTGGTACGAAGGCTGATTCTCCTTTGGAAGACAACTTTTAACTCGAGTTTTGGAGAAAGGTTAGTTGGAGCAAAGCTGGAAGAAGGAGAAAACAATGGGAAAAGAGGTCGATGGTGGCTCCGATGGCCTAAGCAGCGTGTGACGGGCAAGAAGAGGGGCTGAGCTCGGTTTCTCTGTAATTTTGGGAGCTTCAAGGGTCTAAAAATGGAGAAAGTAGAGTTGAGGGAGGAAGAAAGGGGACAGCTCTAGCTTTGAGGGTCCCTCCAAGCTTCTTTTTATCCCTTTGTCCCCTTGGAGAGGTCCCACCTTGGCTTGGCTGGCTTCCACAGCCATTACAGACCACAAAGCTTCCTTAGGAAGCCAAGGAGGTGGTCCAAAAGGTTGAGGACCAAGGGGCTACGAATTTTGGACAATTGCACATCAAATTCATTCAATTCCCCTTCAATTCTTATCCAATTGGACTCAATTTGATGTCCATAAATCCAACCAATGTGCCCATCATCCTAATCAACATTTTTCCTCACCAAATAGTCTAACTTGAATCCCAAAAATGAAATCAAAAGTAGTCCTCGAACTTTCCCGGTCCAAAATAACCTTTGGATTTTTCGCCGAAATTTGCAGAAAAATCTTCAGAGGATGTGTCAATGCTCCTAAAATGATTTGTGACATGACAGAATTTTCAATTTTTGAATTCGGGTTCCACTTCACGATTAATTTCAATTTGGCGCGATTTTAGCACGTCTAATCTATCGGGTCGCTTTTAGAAACTTTTAACGCTTTTGACCCGTGGTCGATTGTTTTCGAGCCACAAAGTGTATCTTTGACACATTGGCGACTTTTGGTTGTCGTAGAAATCTCGAGGTTTCAAATGCGGACACAGGGTACCAAAATGACAAAGAAATCAGTTTAGTGCCGATCAACAAGAATTGTGCAATTAAATAGAATCACCCACACTTAGTCACATGGTTCTGTTGAGTCGACCTATCTCCAGTTTCTAATCGGTCTGTGCTGTAATGATCCTTGCAGATTAGCACGGTCGAGCAGTTGATTTCTGTTTGAATTATCAAGTCTATTGCATTAAAATCCTTTAATGGCTTCACTTGATAGATTAGTTATCCCGTGAGTGATCAGCTTAGGGAAAAGGACTACAGGCGCGTCAATGAAAAACCCAACTCAATTAATCGAAAGCAGAACCTGAAATTCAGGATGTCACATTACATGCATACATACATACATATATAAATACATAATCTTTAGTGAAAGCAAACAAAAAAAGAAGAAGATGACAATAACTAATTTAAGACAACCATGTCATATTAAAACTGACTTTGCTCATTAAATGAATTCATATTTCAAGAAATAATTCCTTTTTGCTCCTTAAATTTTAGTAGGAAAATATGTATAAATAATGCAAATAACATATCTAATAATATCTAAATCCAAAACAATATATTAATACATAAACTTTACAAGAATGAGAAAATATCGATGTTTATAAATTTGAGTAAAGTTGACTCGATTGTGCACGAGAAGTGACATTGCATATATTGAAAAAATGATAGTTGTAACTGTACAATAACCTAGGGACAAAATTAAGTCCACTGCTTACAATGGAATGCACTATAGAAAGCAAAATTATTTGCGATTCCATCCGGTGAAACATGTAATAAGCTACAAAACTAGAGTTAAAGTTACTTGAAGAATGATGACTATTTAAGAGAAGATGACAAAACAATCGAGTTGCCCTAGAAAATTAGTACACAAGAAATTCAATTTTTTGAAATTATAATTGAAAAGATATTTGATAAATGCAGAGTGATTTTATATGCAATGCAAATGTAAACCAGTGTAGTCACTTTCCAATAACTCAACTTCTATCAAAAGATCAAGGACATATTTCCTTTGGGATGGAAAGATATCTTTTGAAAATCTGACAACTTCAATTTCAAGAAAGTACCAAAACTTTCCAAGATTCTTTATTTCAAACTCTTATCCAAGAAACTTCTTCAATCGGATGATCTCATCATTATCATTCCCTGTGACAACAATTTCTTTGCATAGACAATAAGAATAGTGACCTTAACACATGATCTCTTCACAAGCAAAGTATGATTAGCATTACTCCGTTTATATCCCCACAAAGATAAGAGCTTTTAAAACCTACCAAACCATGTTTGAGGTGACTACTTTAAACCATAAAGCGTAGGTTTCGGCTTACACACATTACCTTAAGTTTTGTCACAAGAAAAACCCAGCTTAGAGCGAGCTATATTATTTATCAGCTTAGAGGGAGCATTATTAGTATACTATATCAACCTACAGGCTCTGATATGTCAGCTTAGATCGCAAGCAGTATGCTATTTATCAGCTTAGCGCGAGCTATACTATATATTTATCATCTTAGATTGAGCAATCCTGATTTGATTGGACTTATTATATAGTATTGAATGGGCCGACCAAGAGAATGTTGTAATGGCATGGAATTGACTGAGTCAATTGATCGATGGTTCGATCTGATTTGATTGGATGGTATGGATTGTTTGTATTTATTAATTAAACAGACTTGCAGGAAGAAGTGGAGGCTAAGGTAAGTCCTCTGACTCGTGGTTGTGCTTAGGCAGCCCTTAGGGCGTATTTTCTTCCTCATCAGGTCTTATGGGGTAGAACTCGCTGAAACGTCATCTCAACCCGTTGTGGGATAACAAATTTTAGGCCCATAGATGGTAGCTCCTCTGGAGCATTTTGGACAACCGAGGAAAATCACAGAACAAAAGTACTACATTCCAATCCATGGGCATCCTGAGGGACTGTAGTATGAACTAGTGAAAACCATAATCTAGGTTGATGCGGGTCTACCCAAAAAGGTGCCCCATCAATACAGGGCATGGTATCGCTTGTATCATAATGGGTAGAGAGAGGGCCCCGTGTCGGAATGTTGGATACCTCTGTATGTGATGGAGGTTGCTTTTGGAAAGGGTACTACTGATCCCCCAGGTGGTTCGGTTACAGACCCGATAGACCCTACTCTCGAAGAACCAGACTCCCCAATGTAATCGGCTGATGGCTCCAGCTAGAGTGTGGAGGAAGATGATGAGGAGGACGAGGAGCCATAGTTTGAGAAAACCCCCTTGTTTGAGAACCTACCTATGTGTATAGATATACATGGCTTGGTTTGTATTGTGTGTGTGTGTGTGTGTGTGTGTGTGTGTGTGTGTGTGTGTGTGTGTGTGTGTGTGTGTGTGTATTTATGTATATAAGTGGGGTTGTTGTATTTAGTTTGAAAATTTATGGCTCCGCTTTCCTATCCCATTGTGTTATTATCTGGGGATTATTATTCATTTCCGCATGTGCATTAAAATGAATGGGTTGGCGATGCGTCCCGGGACATCGCTATTATATCGACCAAGCAAGGATGGGCATGGGCTCGGAGGATCGGGACGTGACATAGAATGCTGACGAGGGTTGGTACTCAAGGAGGCCGAGGTAGAGCACAAGCTCAGGCTAGCGCGAGTGGAGTAGCACCAAATCTAGTAGGTGCTAGGGTAACAGCCCCAGGTGATTCAGGAATCGTCAGGATCACCCAGGCCTTGGATGCGATGAGAGAAATGATGGGGCAACAAGCCCAGAACCAAGTTGCCGCCTTCACCGCCACCGTTGCAGCCGCCACTTAAGCCGTCGCCAATGCTGCTGTTGCCGCACCTACCGATGTTCCAGTTAGGAACATAGTTGTGGATAGGGAGAGACCGATCCACAAGTTAGTGGAGCAATTCCTAAAGCTAAACCTGCTGAGGTTCACTGGTACTGGAGATCCAGAGGCCGCATCTCTCTAGATCCAATATCTGGATAAGGCGTCTGCACTTTTAAGGTGCAATGAGGAAGAGAAAGTAGTTCATGCTGTCCATCAATTGCAAGGCAATGCCAATACCTGGTGGAAAGCTGCTAAAGACATAGTGTTTCTGGGAGGAGTAGTTCTGCTGTGGGACGCTTTCCTTAAGGCGTTTAATGATAAATATTTTTTGGGAAGCACCCAAGAACAGAAAATAAAAGAGTTCTAGCGCCTCCGTCAAGGGAACATGACTGTTGACCAGTATGAGGTCAAATTCGCGGAGCTCTCTCAGTATGCTCCGAGGTTGATTGAAGATCCTGAGGATAAAGCTCAAAGGTTCAAGAATGGCCTTCGGCAAGAGTTGAAGCAACCGCTGGTGCCGTTTGATTTGAAGGATTACCGTGAGGTATATAATCGAGCCCAGCAGCTAGAGAGGAGCTTGAATGAGCAAGTCGCCTCATTTGGATCGAGGTTAAATTCGAACAAGGACACAATCCATCATGGGAAGAGGCCTATGGCTAGAGGAAGATTTCAAGTTCCGCCCAATAGAAAGGGTGGAGTTGGCAAGTCTGGGGTAAGTCGAAACAATGTGTGTCGTGCTTGTGGAAGGCAACATGGTACCGCCTCGTGCCCACAAAGGAGGGGTGCCTATTTTGAATTTGGCTAGCAGGGTCACATGGCCAAGTATTGTTCGAGAAGACCAATAGGACAGCCGCAGTTACCGCCGCCACTGTGGATAGGTCAAATCAGAGGTTTCGCGCTGTAGAACGCATCGCAGGGTGGACTGATAAGACCCCCAACTCAGGGAATAATGTATGCCATCACAAGAGGTCAGGCAGAGGATGCGCTTGATGTGATCACAAGTATGGTTTCACTAAACGACCATGCTGCTTATGCATTATTTGACCTTGGTGAGCATTCTTTTATTCCCAAACAATTTGTTAAGCTGATAGGATTAAGTCCGAAGTTGCTAGAGTCAGTGGTTAGCATATCTACACCGTGAAAGGATAAGGTGTTGTCTGCATTGGGTTATTCTAGTTGCAAGTTAGCGATTGGTGAGTGAGAGGGGAAAATAGACTTGTTAGTCCTAGCATGTATGATTTTGATTTGATAATTGGCATGAACTGGCTCACCAAGCAATGAGCTAAGATAGACTGCTATCACAAAGCGATTCAATTTAACTCGTTAAAGGGTGAGAGCTTCGAGTTTGTTGGGAATCGAGGAGGACCCTCGATTACCTTAATCTCGTCGCAACAGGCAACCTGTTTGTTAGACGGGGGTTATCAAGGTTACTTGACGACTGTCGTGGATATGATTGAAGATATTTCAGTTGTACAAGAGTTTCTAGATGTATTCCCAAAGGAATTGCCAAGATTGCCGCCAAAGAGAGAAATTGAGTTCATGATCAAGTTAGCACCGGAGACCGAGCCAATTTCTGAGGCTCCTTACCATATGGCATTGTTTGAATAGAAGGAACTGAAGGTGCAGATGCAGGAATTATTGGATAAGGGATTCATACGTCCCAGTGCGTCACCTTAGGGAGCACCAATTCTATTCGTAAAGAAGAAGGATGATTCGTTGCATTTGTGTATCGACTATCGCCAACTCAATCAAGTGACAATCAAGAACAAGTATCCACTCCCAAGGATCGATGACTTGTTTAATCAGTTACAAGGAGTGTCGATATTTTCAAAAATCGACTTGAGGACAAGATACCATCAGTTGAGAATCAGGAATGAGGACATTCCAAAGTCAGCATTTCGTACTCGGTATGGTCATTACGAGTTCATTGTAATGCCATTGGGTTGACGAATGCTCCAGCTACTTTCATGGATTTGATGAATTGAATATTCAATGAATATCTGGATCAATTTGTATGCTAAGTTTAGTAAATGTGAGTTTTGGCTAACTTGTGTTGCATTCTTTGGCCACGTGATTTCAAGCGAACGAATTTCCGTGGACTTGTCTAAGATTGAAGCAGTGATTAACTGGCCGAGATTGACTACCATGACAGAAAGCAGAAGTTTTTTGGGTTTGGTAGGCTACTAAAGACAGTTCGTGGAAGGATTTTCGGGCTTAGCAACGTCAATGACCCGACTCCTGAAGAAAGAAGAAAAGTTTGTGTGGACAGACAAGTGTGAGTGTAATTTCCAAGAGCGTAAGCAAAAGCTAACTATTGCACCTGTGTTAATGATTCCATTTGGTCTTGGAGGGTACGAGATCTATAGTGACGCGTCGTTCAGAGGACTCGGTCGTGTGCTTATGCAACATGGTAAGGTTGTTGCATACGCCTCTCGTCAGTTGAGATCTCATGAGTTGAACTACCCGACGCATGACTTGGAACTCGCAGTAATCATCTTCGCGTTGAAGATTTGGAGACATTACTTGTGTGGAGAAAGATTCCAAATCTTCACGGACCATCGGAGTCTCAAGTATCTATTCTCTCAGAGTGAGTTGAATATGAGACAGCGCCGCTGGATAGAACTTCTGAAATACTGCGATTGTGATATTTTATATCACCTAGGAAAGGCGAATAAAGTCACCGATGCTTTAAGCCGAAAGTCTTCAATCGCTCACATGCTGGTTAAGGAGTGGAATTTACTCAAGAGGGCTCTTGATTTGGTTTTCAAATTTGAGGTAGGCCACCTTTCTCATCTTATGGCCACCCCCAGAATTGAGCGAGATGTGCAAATCGGGATCAAATTACTTCAACCGACGAACCTAGACGTTCAGAAGATTCTTCAAGAGGACATTGATAAGAGGAAAGCTGACTTTTAGATTTTTGAGGATGGAACACTGAAGTTTCGAGGACGATTGTGTATACCTAATGATGCAAAGCTTAGAGAGGATATTTTATTAGAAGCTCATCGTAGCAGTTATAGCATTCATCCTGACAGTACGAAGATGTATTAGAATCTGCATCAACACTTTTAATGGTCTAGTATGAAGGTAGACATTGCCAAGCATGTCGCTAAGTGTCTGACATGTCAGCAGGTTAAAGCACAGTATTGTAAACTGGGAGGACTTCTATAACCTCTCGAGATCCTAGAGTGGAAATGGGAGCATATCACGATGGATTTCGTGACCAGGTTATCGAGGAGTCAGAGATGTAACATTTCTATTTGGGTAGTAGTCGACAGGTCGACAAAGTTGGCTTACTTTATTGCAGTGCAAAAAGAACTTGACTTAGATAGGCACACTGAGTTGTACGTGCACAAATAGTTTGATTGCATGGAGTGCCGGTTACGATAACTTCAAATCGAGACTCGAAATTCACTGTTGCTTTTTGGAAGAGCTTATAGAGTGCTTTAGGTACAAAGCTGCAGTACAGTACGGCTTATCATCCTCAGATGGATGGATAGTCTAGGAGGACAATTCAGACTCTCGAAGACATGCTGCAAGCTTGTATGGTAGATTTTAAAGGAAGTTGGGGAGGAACAACTTCATCTTGTGGAATTTGCCTACAACAACAATTATCAGTAGAGCATCCAGATGGCTCCTTTGAAGCGTTGTATGGTAGAGCGTGTAGAACACCCGTGTGTTGGGATGAAGTCGGGGAGAGAAAAATCATAGGCTCAGAGTTGGTTCAGTAGTCAGTGGATACAGTCACAATGATCAGAAATAGATTAAAGACTGCTCAAAGCCGCCAAAAAAGTTACGCTAATAAGCGTCGAAGACTTTTGGAATTCCAAGTTGGTGATTATGTTTTTTTGAAAGTGTCACAAATGAGGGGAACTTCACGCTTTGGCAAGAAAAGAAAACTGAGTCCAAGGTACATAGGTCCATTTGAGATTCTTGAGAGAATTAGGACCCTAGTGTATCGTCTTACGTTGCCGTCGAGACTAGGGCACATGTACGACATCTTTCACATGTTGATGTTGAGGAAGTATGAGCCTGACCCGACCCACGTGCTTAATTTTGAGGAATTGGACATGGACGACTGTGTGTCGTATGTTGAAAGCTTGGTTCAGATCGTGGATTGAAATGAGCAAATTCCGCGTACAAAGACCATCCAGATGGTTAAAGTTGTGACATCCTAGATTTTCAATTCTGCTTTCGATTGAATAAATTGGGCATTTCATTGGCACATCTATAATGCTATTCTCAGAGCTGATCACTTGTGAGATAACTAAACTATCTATGGAAGTCATTAAGGATTTTAAGGCAGATAAACTTGAGGATTTGACCAAGAATTGGTTGCTTGACCATGCTCATCTGCCGCGATCATTATGGCATAGTTAAAAATCAATTAGAAATCAGAGATAGGTCGGTTCAACTAAGATGCGTGGTTAAACGTGGGTGATCCCACTAAATTGCAAAATTCTCGATTGGCACTAATTTGATTTTACGTCGTTTTGGTACCTTGTGTCCGTATTTGAAGCTTCGAGATTTTCACGAGCACCGAGAGTTGCCAATATGTCGAAGGGGTTCATTGTGGCTCGAAGAAAATCGACCATGGGTCATTTGTACTAAATAGTTCTGAAAGCTACCCGGTAGCCTAGGTCACACTAAAAACGCATCGGATTAAAATTAACCGTGAATTTGAATCCAATTTCAGAAATTGAAAGTTCTGTCATGACACAGGTCATTTTAGGAACGTCGACTTAGCCTTTGAAGATTTTTATGCAAACTGAGACTTTTTGGGAAAAAGTCGTCCTAAGGTCGTTTTTGTCCAAAAAAAGTCATGGACAGTTTTTGATCGCGCAATTGGGAAGAAAGTGGGATCAATTGGTTAGGAAAAATACCAATTTGATCATTGAAGTGTTCATTGAATTTTTTTAGGGCCAAATTGGGTTGAAACAAGAAGCAATTAAGTCCAATTGAGGGAGAAATGAAGAAAATTCATAGCCTCCCTTGCCTAGGTTGTTTGGACCATTTCAAGGGTTGCAACTTGAGCCTTGTTGACAGATTTTGGTCCATGGAGACTAGCCATGGCTGAGAAATGGTCAAGGGGACCACAGGTTGAGAATTGAATGCATGTAGGCCCCCTGTCTCCCTTCTTCTCCCTCAAAGCTAGTTGGCCATCACCCTTGCTCCCTCCATCTTGTTTTTTCGCACAGCAGCAACCAAGGAGGACTAGTTGAAGCCCCCCAACCACGCCGGACCGCCCACGACACAACAGCACGCCGCTCGTTGCCGTTCGCTGCTCAGCCTACGACGCACATGCCCCGCGCCATACAGTTGCACCTTTGCCTCCCTCTCACCTTCATGCCGTCCCAGCTGAGGTCCCGTGTCGTGTAGAGCCTAGCCGGCGCTGCCTCGGACCGCCATCAAAGCTCGGAACCGCCCCTTCGAGCCACTGCTGCCTCCGTCGGTCCATCGTTGCCCTTGCCACCCCATCTAGCCTTGTTTCCTCTCTAGTAGCTCGTTGGCTCATTTTAAGGTTGTTTCCGACCCCAAAAGTTAGGCCTGCTTTGGAGGAAGTTGTCCCCCGTGAGGTTCCTATCGATTTGAACCGACCGGATCATTTAACAAGTGAGTTTAACTCACTAATCCTCGCTTAGTAGATTAATTATAATTATGGATATATTAGTTTAGGTTAAGATGAATTATGTGGTTAGATTAGATTAGATTAGATTAGTGATTTAATTTATTGCCAATGCATGTTAGGTGGTTAGTTTATTGCAATTAGAGCCTAGACAAGCTCTAGTATTTAACTAGAGTGGTTTGGAAATTTTCCGGGCCCAACTTGGCTTCCAATTAGGCATTATCAGGCCTACGTTTACATTTATGTTATTTATTGACATTTATTTACTAATTTCTGTAATTATTTAAGTATTTAACTATTTTCTGAAAATTAAACCGGGATAGCCGATGACCGGAATTTCGTGCTAATTGCAGTGGTGCTCTCTATTTATTTAATTGAGTACTGGATAGTGCAAATTGATTGTGATTGGTGTTTATGGGTACTAATTTCCAAAATGGAAAATATTGGTAATTAAGTGGAAAATTACTAGGTGTCAGTTTATAGCGCCACAAATCTATTTTGGGACTACTAAAAATAGTGGGATGTTCAAAAGTGAAAACCTTATATTTTGGCTAAGGCCGGCCGTATACCTACACACGTGTATTTTTATCGGATATGATAAAAATGGTAAATTGATTGTATTTTCATAACATTGTACTATAACGGCTTGATGATTCGTATGTTATCTTGGAGAAAGGACGTTCTACTGTAATAGCTCGATGACTCTCATGTCATCTTAGAGAAGGAACGGTATGCTATAATAGCTTGATGACTCTCATGTCATCTTAGAGAAGGAACGATGTGCTATAATGGCTCGATGACTCTATATATTGTCTTGGAGAAAAAAACGTTATGCAATATCAACTCGATGGCTCCGTATGTCATTTGGAGAAGGAATAGTATACTATTTATTAGTCTTTGGGGGCAAGCCACTATCTATATATCACTTAGCATGAGGAGTCCTGGATTTTGATCGGATTCGTAGATAGTTTTGAATGGGCCGACCAAGAAATGGTCATAATGACATGTAATCGACTAGGTCGATTGATTGATGATTCGATCTGATTTGATTGGATGTTATAATTGTTAGTATTTATTGTTTAAACTGATTTGCAGGGAGGAACTGAGGCCAAGATAAATCCTCTGACGCTTGATTGTGTTTAGGCAGCCCTTAGGGCATATTTTCTTCCTAATCGGGTCTTAAGGGGTAGAACTCACTGAGATGTAGTCTCACCCTGTTATGAGATAACATTTTAGGCCCGTAGGTGGTAGCCTCGCCAGACCTTTTTGAACAACCTAAGAAATTCACGGAGACAAGTTACCACATTCCGATACACGGACACCCCAAGGGCCTAGAATATGTGCTGGTGAAATCCATCATCTGGGTTGATGCAGGATTATCCCATCAAGTGCCCCATCGATACCCATCATGGTATCGCCATTACCATAATTGCCAGAGGGTGGACCTTATACCGGAAAGTGAAGTACCTCCACGGATTTTAGAGGTTGCTTTTGCGAAGGATACAGCAGACCCTAAGGATGAGGAGGCATAGGACCTGGAGCTGGAAGAGTCAGAGTCCCCGGTGTACTCGGTAGAGAGCTCCAATGAGAGTGAGAATGTGGAGCAAGAGGAGTTTGGAGAAGATGATGATGAGTAGCCATGTTGCTTGACCCCTACCCCTATTTGTTAAACCTCATGTGTTTGGTTACACAAAGTTTGGTTTGGCTTGCATTATATATGACTAGTTGTGTTATATATATATCTGTGTGTGTGTGTGTGTGTGTGTGTGGTTGGTGTGGTTTAAAATTTTATGACCCTGCTTTCATATCTCATTGTTTTATTGTATGTGGATTTATATTTGCTTTTGCATGTGTATTTAAAATTGAATGGGCAGTGATACGTCCTGGGATATCGCTATTATATCGACCAAGCAGGGATGGACACGTGCTTAGAGGGTCAAGATGTGACATCCCAGTTTAGTGGTATTAGAGCGTGGTCGTTAGAAATTGGAGTGATAATGTGTGATTAATATGGAATAGTAAGTAGGAAAGGCCTTTAAATTCATGACTAGTGCATGTCGGTGATAATTGTGTGGTAGAATTGTTTGTTGTGTGTGAATCGCTCATCTTCTAATCTAGTGTGGATTTGGAAGACAGGTTTCTGTAAAAAGAACTGAACCATGAGCGAGCAGTAGCAGAGAACTCCGAGTAAGAGAATTGTCAAGCTTGTAACTTGGGATAAGACGCCAACTAGGGTTGGTACCCAAGGAGGCAGGGGTAGGGTGCCAGCACAAGCTAGCGCCAGTGGTGTAGCACCACCTTATGTTGGTGCTGGGGTAGCAAACCCTGATGATCCTATAGTAGACGAGATTTTGCAATCATTAGAAGCTATAAGGGACTTGGTTGGGGCAGGCCCTGAATCAAGCCGCCGCTACTACTGCTGTTGCCGTTGCCCGAAGTCGGCCTCGTTGCTGCACCTATCGTCGCACCCATTGAAGGTCCGCCAGGAATCGTAGTCGCTGGGAGACCGATTCATAAACTGGTGGAACAATTCTTGAAGTTGAATCCGCCTCAGTTCATTGGAGCAGGAGACCCCGAAGCTGCTGCTTTGTAGATTCAAAAACTTGAGAAGGGTTTTGCACTATTGATGTGCAATGAAACTGAAATGGTAGTCCTTACAACTTACCAACTAGAGGGAGTTGCAAATACTTGGAGGAGAACCACCCAAGGAGCAGTATTCCCAGAAGGTGTCTTCTCGAAGTGGAATGCCTTCCTTGAGGCTTTTAATGGTAAATACTTTTCAGAGACTGCCAGGGAGATGAAGATGGCAGAGTTTCAGCGTCTTTACCAAGGCTCCATGACTATTGACCAATATGGGGTGAAGTTTGCTGAACTATCACAATATACTCCTGAACTAATTGAGAATCTGACGAACCGAATGAGAAGATTCAAAGACAGATTCAGGCCAGACTTGAGGAGTGTATTAATTTTGCTGAATTTGAGAAGTTACAATGACCTATATGAGAGGGCCCAAATGATCGAGAGAGATCATAATGAGAGAGCCGCCTCATCTAGGTCAATATTTAATGCAAACAGAGATGCAATCCGACATGGGAAGAGGCCCATGGTTGGAGGAAGATTTCAGATCCGCCTAATAGGAAGTGTGGAGTTGGTAAGTCAGGGCCAAGCAGGAATGAATTGTGTCGCTTTTGTGGAAGGCGACATGGAATGAACTAGTGCCCCCGAAGGACGGGCGCCTGTTTTGAATGTGGCCAGCAGGTCACATGGCCAAAGATTGTCCTAAAAGGCCAAGAGGACAACCGCAATTACTGTCGTCGCCACCGATTGGACAAATTCGAGGGTATGTACCTAACAATTCAAGCCCCCAATTCAAGGCACGATGTATGCCATTACTCAAGGTTAGGTAAAGGCTGCGCCTGATGTGATAACGGGTATGGTTTCGCTAAACAACCATCTTGCTTATGCTTTATTCGATCCAGGAGCAACACATTCCTTTATTGCCAAGCAGTATGTTAAGTTGATTGGAATAAATCCTGAATTGGTGGAATCTGTTGTTAGCATATCTACACCATAAAAGGATAAGGTGTTAGCTACTTTGGGTTGTCCTGGTTGCAAGTTAGAGATTGGTGAGTGAGAGGGGAAAATAGACTTGTTAGTCCTA
Organism: Eucalyptus grandis; assembly: GCF_016545825.1. Lineage (NCBI taxonomy): Eukaryota > Viridiplantae > Streptophyta > Magnoliopsida > Myrtales > Myrtaceae > Eucalyptus > Eucalyptus grandis. The sequence continues at coordinate 17,814,489 of NC_052619.1, read as the reverse complement.
GCCATGTATGACTTTCATTTGATAATTAACATGGATTGACTCACCAAGTAACAAGCTAAAATGGATTGTTATCGCAAGTCGATTTAGTTTTACCCATTAAAGGGTGAGAGCTTTGAGTTTGTAGGGAACCGAGGAGGACCCTTGATTTCCCTGATCTCGTTGCAAGAGGCAACTCGTTTGTTAGACATGGGTTGTTAAGGTTACCTGGCAACTGTCGTGGATACAACAGTTAAGGAGCCGAAGATTAAAGATATTTCGGTTGTGCAAGAATTTCTCGATGTTTTCCCAAAGGAATTGCCAGGATTGCCGCCAGAGTGAGAGATTGAAGTCGTGATTGAGTTAGCACTCAAGACTGAGCCAATCTCTAAGGCTCCTTACCGGATGGCGCTATCGGAGTTAAAAGAACTAAAGGTGTAGATGCAAGAGTTATTGGATAAGGGATTCATACGTCCCGGTGCATCACCTTGGGGAGCACCAGTTCTATTTGTAAAGAAGAAAGATGGTTCGTTACGCTTGTGCTTCGACTATCGCCAACTCAATCAGGTGACGATCAAGAACAAGTATCCATTGCCCGAGAATTAATGACTTGTTTGATCAGTTACAAGGAGCATTGATATTTTCGAAAATCAACTTGAGGACAGGATATCATCAGCTAAGGATCAAGAAAGAAGACATTCCAAAGTTAGCATTCCGTACTCGGTATGGTCATTACGAGTTCACTATGATGCCGTTCGGGTTGACAAATGCTCCAGCTACTTTCATGGATTTGATGAACCAAGTATTCAAGGAATATTTAGATTAGTTCATGATTGTGTTCATTGATGATATCCTGGTGTATTCAAGGAATGCTGAGGAGCATGAAGATCATCTGAGATTAGTGCTCCATACCTTGAGGATTCATCAGTTGTATACTAAGTTTAGCAAATGCGAGTTTTTGCTGACTCGTGTTGCATTCCTAGGCCACGTGATTTCAGGAGAAGGAATCTCCATGGACCCGAGCTAGATTGAAGCCATGATCAACTAGCCGAGACTGATTATAGTGATGGGGATTCGAAGTTTTCTGGGTTTGGCAAGCTACTACAGACGATTTGTGGAAGGATTTTCAGCTTTGGCATCACATTTGACAAGATTTCTAAAGAAAGATGAGAAATTTGTATGGTCAAACAAGTATGATAGTCGTTTCCAAGAGCTGAAGCAAAAGCTAACTACCGCACTTGTGCTGACGATTCCATCTGGTCCTGGAGGGCATGAGATCTATAGTGATGCGTCATTGAGAGGATTGGGTTGCGTGTTGATGCAATATGAAAAGGTTGTTGCATACGCCTCCCGCCGGTTGAGATCTCATGAACTGAACTACCCGACGCATGACTTAGAACTCGTAGCAATTATATTCGCGTTGAAGATTTAGAGACAATACTTGTGTGAGGAAAATTTTTAGATCTTCATTGATCATCAGAGTCTCAAATACCTATTCTCTCAGAAGAAGTTGAACATGAGATAGTGCCGATGGATGGAATTGTTGAAGGATTACGATTGTGATATCTTATATCACCTAGGAAAAGCGAATAAGGTTGCCAGCGCTTTAAGCCGAGATTCGATATTCAAATTTAAGGTAGGCCACCTTTCTTATCTTATGGCCACCCTCAAAATTGAGCCGGATGTGTAGATCAGGATCAAACTACTTCAGCCGAAAGACCCAGATGTTCATTGATCATCAGAGTCTCAAATACCTATTCTCTCAGAAGAAGTTGAACATGAGATAGTGCCGATGGATGGAATTGTTGAAGGATTACGATTGTGATATCTTATATCACCTAGGAAAAACGAATAAGGTTGCCAGCGCTTTAAGCCGAGATTCGGTATTCAAATTTAAGGTAGGCCACCTTTCTTATCTTATGGCCACCCTCAAAATTGAGCTGGATGTGCAGATCAGGATCAAACTACTTCAGCCGAAAGACCCAGATGTTTAGAAAACTTTACAAGATATTGAAGAAAGGAAAGTTGACTTTCAGGTTTCTAATGATGAAACATTGAAGTTCCGAGGATGATTGGTTGTACCTAATGATGTGAAACTTAGAGAGGATATTTTATTAGAAGCTCATTGTAGTAGTTACAACATTCATCCAAGAAGTACCAAGATGTATCAAAATCTGTGTCAACACTATTGGTGGTCGGGTATGAAGGCGGACATTGCTAGACATGTCGCCACGTGTTTGACATGTCAACATATTAAGGCTCAGCATTGCAAGTTAGGAGGACTTCTGCAACCTCTCAAGATCCCAGAGTGGAAATAAGAGCATAGGACGATAGATTTCGTGACTAGATTACTAGGAGTCAGAGAGGTAATGATTCGATTTGGGTAATAGTTGACAGATTGACAAAATCGGCTCACTTTATAGTAGTGCGAAAGGATCTTGACTTGGATAGGCACGATGAGTTGTACATGCACCAAATAGTTTGACTGCATGGAGTGCCGGTTACGATAACATCAAATCGAGACCCGAGGTTTACCACCGCTTTTTGGAAGAGCTTGCAAGGTGCTTTAGGTACAAAACTTTAGTATAGTACGGCATATCATCCTCAGACGGATGGTCAGTCTGAGAGGACAATTTAGACCTTGGAGGATATGCTAAGAGCTTGTATATTGGACTTTAAGGGAAGTTGGGAAGAACAACTTCATCTTGTGGAATTTGCCTACAATAACAGTTATCAGCAAAACATCCAAATGGCCCATTTTCAAACGTTATATGGCCGAGCGTACAGAACACCGGTGTGTTGGGATGAAGTTGGAGAAAAGAAGATTATAGGCCCAAAATTAGTTCAGTAATCAGTGGATGTTGTGGCAGTGATCAGAAATAGATTAAAGACCACTCAGAGTTATTAGAAAAGCTACGCAAATAAGCGTAAAAGGCTTTTGGAATTCCAAGTTGGTGATCACGTTTTTTGAAGGTATTGCCAATGAGGGGAACTTCGTGCTTTGGCAAGAAGGAAAAACTGAGATCGAGATATGTAGGTCTATTTGAGATTCTTGAGAGAATCGGGACTCTAGCATATCGTCTTGCATTGCCGCCGAGATTGGCGCAAGTGCATGATGTCTTTCATGTGTCGATGTTGAGGAAATATGAGCCCGACCCAACCCACGTGTTCAATTTCGAGGAATTGGACATGAATGACCGAGTGTCATACGTTGAAAGCCTGGTTCAGCTCGTGGATAAAAAAGAGCAAGTTCTGCGTACAAAGACCATTCCGATGGTAAAAATAGTCTAGCAACACCACGGTACTAGAGGAGCAACCTGAGAGACTGAAGAGTCGATGAGACAATTTGTACCCCCACCTTTTTGCTTAAGAATTGTAAAGTTTAAATTTTGATGACAAAATTTTTTTAGGAGGGGAAGAGTTGTGACATCCTAGATTTTCGATTCTGTTTTCAATTAAATAAATCGGGCATTTCATCAACGCGCCTATAGTGCTATTCTTAGAGCTGATTACTCGTGAGATAACTAAACTATCTATGGAAGCCATTAAGGATTTTAAGGCAAATAGACTTGATGATTAGACTAGAAATTAGCTACTCGACCGTGCTTATATGCCGATATCATTATGGCATAGTTAAAAATCAATTAGAGATCAGAGATAGGTCGGTTCGACTGAGATGCATGGTTAAACGTGGGTGATCCCACTAAATTGCAAAATTTTCGCCGATCGTACTAGTTTGATTTTTCTGTCGTTTTAGTACTCTATGTCTGTATTTGAAACCTTGAGATTTTCACAATCACTGAGAGTCACCAATGTATTGAAGGGGTTCATTGTGGATCGAAGAAAATCGACCACGGGTCATTTGTACTAAAAAGTTTTAAAAGCTATCTAGTAGCCTAGGTCACGCTAAAAACGCGCTGGATTGAAATTAACCGCAATTTTGAATCCGATTTCAAAAAATGAAAGTTCTGTCATATCACAGGTCATTTTAGGAACGTCAACTCAGCCTCAGAAGATTTTTCTGTAAACCGAGACTTTTTGGGAAAAAGTCGTCATAAGGTCGTTTTTGTTTAGAAAAAGTCAAGGACTGTTTTTGATTGCGCAATTGGGAAGCAAGTGGGATCAATTGGTTAGGAAAAATACCAATTTGATCATTAAAGTGTCAATTGAATTTTTGAGGGCCAAATTTTGTTGAATCAAGATGCAATTAAGTCCAATTGAGGGAGAAATCAAGCAAATTCGTAGCCCCCCTTGCCTAGGCTATTTAGACCATTTCAAGGGTTGCAACTTGAGCCTTGTTTGTTGATTTTTGTCTATGGAGACTAGCCATGGCGGAGAAATGGTCAAGGGGACCATAGGTTGAGAATTGAATGCATGTAGGCCCCTTGTTTCCCTCCTTCTCCCTCAAAGCTGGCCGGCCATCACCCTTGCTCCCTCCATCTTGTTTTTCGCACACTAGTAGCAAAGGACGACTAGCCAAAGCCCCCAGCCACGCCGAACCGCCCACGACGCCACCACATGCCGCACATCGCCATTCGCTACTCTGCCAATGCTGCACATGCCCCGCACCGTTCAGCCTCGCCTCTGCCTCCCTCTCGCCTTCATGCCGTCCCAGCTGAGGTCTCGTGTCGTGTAGAGCCCAGCCGGTGCCGCCTCGGGCCACCGTCGAAGCTTGAAACCACCCCTCCTAGCCGCTGTTGCCTTCGCCAATCCACCGCTGCCCTTACCGCCCAATCCGGCCTTGTTTCCTCTATTTTGTAGCTAAGAACAAAGAGTAAAGTTAGTGGGTTTCTAATAGCTCGTTGGCCCATTTTGAGGTTGTTCTCGACCCCAAAAGTTAGACCCGCTTTTGAGGAAGTTGTCCCCTGCAACTTTCCCGTCGATTTAAACCAACCGGATCGCTTAATAGGTGAGTTTAACTCACTAATCCTTACTTAGTATGTTAATTATGCTTAGAGGTTGATTAGTTTAGGTTAAGATGGATTAGGTAGTTAGATTATATTAGATTAATGATTTAATTTATTGCCAATGTATGTTAGGTGGTTAGTTTATTGTAATTAGAGCCTAGACTGTGAAAGCTAGTACGAGCACCTAGAGAGGGTGAATAGGTGCGAAAACAAATTTTGTAGAGTAAGGTATAAAATCTTGCTTTTAGATCAACTCTGATTAGGAATAGACCATGAAAAGGAAATTAGATTCTAATAATCAGATAGAGTTACGATCAAAGTAAAAGAGCTTAGGGAAGAGAAAAAGAACACAAGGTTTATAGTGGTTCGGGTTAATCTAAGCCTACGTCTACTCTTCCACACTGACAGCCCACCGGCTGGATTTCACTAAGAATCAAAAGAGTTGTTACAGTATAGCTCTTCCTTGATTCCACAGTGTTGAGGCTTTGCTACACTTCCTCAAGGTCTCACAGAAGTATAAACTCTCTTTTGAGTACAAGTTCACGCTCAACAGTTGAATTGACAAAGAACAAGGAGCTTCAGACTTTGGAATTTCTCTATCGCGCACAATATCGAATAACTAGACCGTCTTCCTTATATACTCATCCATGCCTTCATACTCGTTGGCACTTACTAAATGAGCTCTTCCAATCTACCTGTTGGACAGAACCAATTAGGGAGATTTCGAGTTATTTAAGGAATATGACAATAGTCCACCAATCCTGCTCGCTCATACAACCAGGATCTAGGTTTTCATAAGTAGAACCTTCCAAGTATGCTTCATCAATCAACGGATCTAGATTAGCCGAATTGAAATCAAAACAAATAATAGATTCCAAGATGTTATATCTAGCCAAGAGATCTTCTTCAGTCGATAGAATCAAATCATTAACGAAATACTCAGTTTTGGATAAGTCTTCTTCGACGGTCTAGAAACTGTCAATGAGGATAGACTTTAAATCTTGAGTCTGGCGGTCTGGCGGTCTTCAGACTTTGACGAAAGAGTCTGCAAGTCTTTAGACAAGACTGATGGAAACGTTTTGTCAACTTCAAAACACGCAATGAAGTTTTCTCCAACAATCTCCCCCTTTTTGATGGTGACAAAACTTTCCTGCAAATTTGGATATCTTTAACTTTTGCGCAAAACAGTACTCAAGCAAACATGGATATTTCACAAAAGATAATTGACTTAGTAAAGACAGCATTAAATCTGTATCCACAAGAAATAAGTTAGTCCTATAAATAAACAACTATCTTTGCCATGAAGTACCAATAATGCTTAAAAAATTGCAGCAAATGATCAAACAATCCAAATCCAAATCCATCCAAATCCAGTCACAACCAAACAACCAAACAAAAGTAAAGTCAATCAAAAAGTCAAGAGTTAAAACTCAAATCTGCAACATCTCTCCTCCTTTTTGTCAGCATTAAAAAGTTAGAGACGAAAAGAGAATGAACTTAGGATTGCTTTGGAACATGAACAAGTTGGAAATCTCCCATTAACTGGACAATCCCTTCTAGCTTTTTCAAATTCTCCTTCAGTTGAGCCACTTCTTCACCCTTGGCATTTGCTTGAACTTGAAGAGCAAGGGCATGAATTTGATCATGCAAGGAAACTAAAGAGGCTTGACCTACATTCTGCAAGTTCTGAACTTCGCATCCCAGAGCATAAATTTGGCCTCGCATCTCCATAAGAACATCAAGCACTCTGTGAAAGTCCGCCGAATTATTAGTCTAAGTACTGGCCTCTGCATGATCAGTCTGAGGTGTATTGGTAGATGATGGCATTTCTGTACGAGCACCCAGATTTGGCGATGAAACCTCATGACCTTCCTTAGGAAATTGAGAGGCATAGATGTCTTTTGGATCTGCAGGTGAACGACTAACATCTTCACTAGTAAAAGCAATTGAAGATGTACCTCTTTTTCAGTAACTTCCCCTATTTCATTGCCTTCAGGCAGTGAGAAGTACTCTTCATGCTCTGTTTCCTCTTGTTCACCTTTGCCCTCTTCTTCTTCCACAGTCCTTTCTTTCTCTGCTTCTTTTCTCAATGATTCTCTTTCTCCACTTCTTTGCTCTGACTCTTCTCTGTCTTGATCCTGTCTCTCCTTTGTCTCTTGAACGAAACGACGTAAGCTTCTAAGTGCGAAAATTATAATATCTTCCTCATCTTCTTCATCCTCCAAGATGAGTGCTCTTCTTTTCCTAAATGGAGCAACCATGGGCTCCTTCCCTTTCCGTTTTGCAGCTGAAGAGACTGGGTGAGTTTTGACAGGGGTTTTCTCCTTGAATCTTTCCAAAGCCTTGTTAAGTTTATTCAGACGCATTTTGGAAACCATTTTCAGTCCCACCACCATTTGATCGCAGGTTCGAATACATAGAATCCTGGGAGGCTGAATATTCAAGTGTCTGAATAACTTAGTGACGAGTGCTGAGTAAGAAAGTTGGCCCTTGTCTTTCACCACCATTCTGTACATATGGAACATGATAGTGTGTGGAAAGAAAACTTTTTGCCAGCGTTAATGACATACATTAGCTTTGCCTCCGAGTTTGAAACATCAGTCTTCGAAGTCGATTTGGGTCTGAAGCAGTTGATCACTATCTTGTGAAGCAAAATATTTGAGGCATTCATCCTCACATATGAAATTCGTCCTTCCGCCATTCCATACCGAACAAATTCTACCATCGCACGTCCATGTGTCCATGTCAATTACATAGTCCTGATTTTGAACACTAAATGAGAATCTATTCGCATCCAAAAAACTTATATTAGAATAGAAGTAAACAATGAGTTCATCATAAGCCTCTGTCTCCCAGAACAAAACCATTATAGTTGAAGAAGATTGAATTTCTCTCGCAGCTTAATATTTAGAGAATCAAGAAAATCAAAATCCACACTTTTAGGGTTGATCATCCCCCGCTTTAGCAACTTAGAGTAAAGACGCGTGTATTCCTCCGAGTGAAACAATTCCATCCTATTGCTTCAAATATTCACTGCAACACCCATTCTAGGCTTAAAATGAGTGTACATCTTATCATCATCATTCCCATCAGGTTGACTCAGCCCTCCAACATGTGGATTGCTTGGGATATTTGCAAATGCTTCTTCTGCTGACCCTGCAGGAGCAATTTCCAATCGTTCCATTGTGCGTAAAATGTAGATTTCATTTTGATACCCTTTCTCTTTAAAAAATTCATCAATATAGTTCAAGAAAGTACCACCCTTCTTCAAAGCAAAGTAAAGCTTAAAAATAAAAGCGGGCTTTTGAGTTCTTACGGGTTATGCATCTTCGATGATTCTATCCTTTGCTCGATGATCAATATCCTAAGGTCTAGATGGAGGAGATGGACACTGTTGAGAATGTTGTGGGCTTTGCTGCTGTCTGGAAGATTCTTCTTCCTCGGTGAGGTCAAAATGCGTAGGACCCTCACACATTTGTTATGGTCCCCTGTTCGCGATCCTTGAAGACTTTCTTTGGAACGACATTCTTCACAGTCTTTGAGAGATTCCAAGCTTGTTTCACAAGAAAGGTGAGAACTTTTCGAGGATTAAACAAGAGAAGAAAAGAGAAGTTGAAGATCTGTGCTTTCTTAGGGTTTTGAAAGTAAAATGAAGAAGAATCGACAGTATATAAAGCAATTGAAACGAGGCATACAGAACAACGTAAAAAGGAAAAATAAAAATGCCTTTTCAAAAAATAACTGCCTTTTTGAAAAAATAGATAACTGTTATTTCAAAAATAACTTCTTTTTCGAAAAGGAATGATTGCAATAGTTACGAAAACTGGGGATGATAACATCAATCAATTATAGATTAATAGATAATCGTACCTTTTCGAGATTTTATTCGACATATAAAATTCTAAAATAGAAATAACTTATAGTCTTGAATCTTGATCATCTGAGTCTATATATCTTTAGACTTTTAGCCCTAAGTCTGAACTTCTTCAGACTTTAAGATGTTGAGTCTGGAACGAATAAACTTGAATTGACTTTTCTCCAAAGGCTTTGTAAAAATGTCCGCCAGTTGATTCTTCAAGTCAATGAACTGTATCAAAACTTCTCCATTATGAACATGATCTCTAATGAAATGATGTCGAATCTCTATATACTTTGCTCTTGAATGAAGAATTGGATTCTTGGTGAGATTGATTGTGCTGGTGTTGTCACATTTTATCTCAGTGCATGACTCTTCAATTCCAAAATCTCTTAGCTGTTGTTTTAACCACAGAATTTGTGAATAGCAACTTCCAAGAGCCACATACTCTGCTTTTGCTGTAGAAAGAGCTACGGTATTTTGCTTTTTTGAAAACCAAGATACTATTTTGTTACCAAGCAATTGACAGGTGTCCGATGTGCTCTTTCTATCAACTCTACAACCAACTAGGTTTACATTTGAATATCCAAGAAGAGTAAAGTCTCATTCTTTAGGATACCAGAGACCTGAATTGGAGGTTGAAGCAACGTATTTGAAGATACGTTTAGCAGCATTCAAATGAGATTCTTTAGGGTCTGATTGAAATCAAACAAAATGTCAAGTCTAGAAGTAGTAAGATAAAGAAGTGAACCAATGATACTCATGTATAGCTTCTGGTCTACTTTCTTCCTCCTTCATCTTTGTCCAGTTTCAAGGAACTTGACATTGGTATATCAGTCTTTTTGCAATTCTCCAGTCCAAACTTTTTGACAAGTTCTTGGGCATATTTTTCTTGGTGAATAAAAGTTCCCTCCTTCAATTGTTTCACTTGAAGCACGATAAAGAAGGTTAATTCACCCATCATGCTTATTTCAAATTCATTATGCATAGACTTAGAGAATTTCTTGCACAGATTTTCATTAGGAGATCCAAAAATAATATCGTCAACATAAATTTGAACAAGCAATAAGTTTTTGCTTTCTCTTTTGATAAACAGTGTAGTGTCTACTTTACCTTTAACAAAGCCATTTTGAATTAAAAACTTACTTAACCTGTCGTACTAAGCTCGAGGTGCTTGCTTTTAACCATATAGTGCATTTTTAAATATGAATATAGAGTCTGGTTTCCTTGGGTCTTCAAAACCGAGAGGTTATTCCACATAGACTTCCTCTTGTATAAATCCATTTAGGAAAGCACTTTTGACGTCCATTTGGAATAACCTGAAATTCTTATAACAAGCAAAAAAGCAAGTAATAATCTAATTGCTTCTAACCTTGTTACTGGTGCGTAAGTCGTCTCATCATAGTCTATCCCTTCTTCTTGTGTATATCCTTTGGCCACGAGCCTTGCTTTGTTCCTTATGACTTTTCCTTTCTCATTCATTTTGTTCCTGAAAACCCATTTAGCTTCAATGATAGATTTACCTTTTGGTTTAGGAGTTAGTTCCCAAACATCATTGATACTAAATTGCCTGAGTTCTTCTTGCATAGCTTCAATCCAGCTTTCATCAGTTAAGGCTTCTTCTATGCTCTTGGGTTCTATTTCAAAAATAAGAGCCACAGCACTAGATTCTTCATGCCTTTTGGATCTTGTACGAATTCCCTCATTAATGTCACCAATAATGAGTTCTTTGGGATGATTAGACTTGTGCTTCCAGTTGCTAGTTGATTTGTCAGATTGTTGATCATTTTCTTCATTTGATTCTTCAATTATCATTCTTTGCTGGTCTTCTGAAGTCTGAGCTGCTTCAGGAGATTTAGACTTCATAGAATCTGGAATAGGTTCAGATTCTTCAAGTTGAGTCTGAATTGATTGATTTTGCATAAAGTCTTGGAATTTGACATTCATCGATTCCTCCACAGATTGAGTCTTTTTGTTGTATACTTTGTAAGCTTTGCTGGTGGTTGAATATCCAAGGAAGATGCCTTCGTCTGATTTTTCTTCAAACTTACCAACTCGATCATTTGCATTTTCAAATTCACCTCCATGGTCTGTTTGTATACTTGAAATAACATACCCTTTCTCATTTTGGACTTTCTCCAATGCTTTGAGTTCTGGTTGGTCCAAAGAGATCCATATGCAAGAGCTGTAGTACACGATTATTGGACACTTGATTTATTGGTTTAAATGAATTTCTTACATGTTTTCCCAACACGCATGGTGTACATAGATCAGACTTTTGGTATGATAGTTCGGGTAGTCCATGAACAAGCTTCTTTGCTAAGATTTTTTCACCAACAATTCAAGTTTTTCAAAAGGCCTTGAGAGGATGCATCAATGTTCCTAGTATTGATTGTGACACAGTAGAACTCTCAATTTCAAAAATCTGATTAAATTCCGCAGTTAATTTCGATTGGATGCGATTTTAGCGAGACCTAGGCTACCAGGTAGTTTTTTAGGGATTTTTGATGCAATTGACTTGTGATCGATTTATCTCGTGTCACAATGTACATCTTCGACACATTAGTGACTCTCGATTGTTGTGAAAATCTCAAAGTTTCAAGTACAGGCACATGGTACCAAAATGACAGAGAAATCGGTTTAGTGCAGTTCGACGAGTATTTTGCAATTATGTGGAATCACCCACACTTAATCGCGTACCTCGTTCGATTCGGCCTATCTCTGATCTCTGATAGATTTTCGACTGCACCATAATAATCCTTGTAGACTAACACGGTCGAGCAGTCGATTCCTAATTGAATACTTAAGTTTGTTGCATTAAAATCCCTTACCGACTTTCCCAAATAGTCTAATTATCTTATGAGTGATCAACTCAGAGAATAGCACTATGCGCGCGTTGATGAAAAGTTCGGCTCATTCAATTGAAAACAGAAGTGGAAAAATCAGACTGTCACATTATATCTGCTTCCACATGCGTATTTAAAATTGAATGGGTCGGCGATGCGTCTTCGAACATCGCTATTATATCGACCAAGTAGGGATGGGCACGTGCTCGGAGGGTCAGGATGTGACAAAAGTGGTCTGGCAACACCATGGTATTGAAAGAGCAACCTAGGAGAGCAAAGAGTCGATGAGACGTTTGTACCTCCACCTTTTTTGTTTAAAGATTGTAATGGTTTAAATTTCGATCATGGATTTTCAATCCTATTTTCAATTGAATAAACCGGGCCTTTCATCGACGCGTCTATAGTGCTATTTTAAGAACTGATCACTCATGAGATAACTAGACTATCTAGGGACGTCATTAAGAGATTTTAGTGCAATATAATTGAGGATTCAACAAGAAATTGGCTACTCGATCGTGTTCATCTGTCGAGATCATTTCGACACAGTAAGATCAATTAAAAATTAAAGATAGGTCGGTTCGACTGAGATGTGTGGTTAAACATGGGTGATTCCACTAAATTGCAAAATTCTCGTCGATCGGCACTAGATTAATTTTTCTATTGTTTTGGTACCCTATGTCCGTATTTGAAATCTCGAAATTTTCACAACCACCGAGAGTCGCCAATGTGTCGGAGAGGTCATTATGGCTCAAAGAAAATCGACCACGGGTCAATTGCACCAAAAATTCGTAAAAGCTACTTGATAGCCTAGGTCACGCTAAAATCGCGTCGATTGAAATTAACTGCGAATTTGAATCCGATTTCAAAATTGAAAGTTATGTCACATCATGAGTCATTTTAGGAACGTCGACTCGTTTCCGAAGATTTTTCTACAAACCAAGACTTTTTGGGAAAAAGACGAGGTAAGGTCATTTTGTCCAGAAAATTCAGAGGATCGTTTTTTATCACACAATTGGGATGTAAGTGAGTTCAGTTGGCAAGGAAAAATGCCAACTTGATTGTGACATCCCAAATTTTCGGTCCTATTTTCTATAAAATAAATCAGACATTTCTTTGACATGCCTATGGGGCTATTCTCAGAGCTGATCACTCTCGAGATAACTAGACTATCTGGGAAACCATTAAGGAATTTTAAGGCAATAGACTTTAAAATTTGACCAAGAATCGGCTTCTCGACTGTGTCCATCTTTAGAGGCCATTACGACACGTTAAAATTCGATTTGAGATCGAGGTAGGTTGGTTTGGCTGAGATATATGGCTAATCATGGGTGACACCACTAAATTGGAAAATTCTCGTCGGCCAACATTAGATTGATTTTCTTATTGTTTTGGTATCTTGTGTCCGTATTTGAATCCCTGAGATTTTCACGACAATCAAGAGTCACCAATGAGTTGAGTGGGTTCATTGTGACTCAAAGAAAATCGACCATGGGTCATTTACACTATAAAATTTTTGAAAGTTACTCGGTAGCCTAGGTCACACTAAAAACACGCATGAATGAAATTAACCGAGAATTTGAGTCTGATTTCAGAAATTGAAAATTATGTCATGTCATAATAAATTATAGGAACATCGACTCAGTCTCAGAAGATTTTTCTGCAACTCAAAACTTTTTGAGAAAAAGTCATCCCAGGGCCGTTTTTACTCGGAAAAAGGCCGGGACCGTTTAGTCGCAAAATTGAGATGTGAGGTGGATCAATTGGTGATGAAAAAATACAAATTTGATAATTGAGGTGTCAATTGAATTTATTAAGACCGGTTTGTGTCGATTCAAGGATTGATGGCCAATTGAGAGGAAATCAAAGGAAATTCGTATGCCCCCCCATTGCCTAGTCTTTTGGACCATTTCAAGGCTGCAAGAGGGTGCCTTGGTGGCCTAAGGAGAGCCAAGGAAGACTTGCTTGGCTGTGGATGAAGAGTGGGGGACAAGGGAGAAGAAAAACAAGGCATGTGGCCCCCTCTTCCCTCTCTCTCCTTCGTCTCTCTCCCCCTTGCCGTGCAACCTCCATCCCCTTCCTTGGTGTGCCTTGGAGACTTCTAACTCCAGAGAATAGCTAGCAAGCCGTCGAAGCAAGCTAGCAAGCCACTGCCCTCGCCGTCACGCCATTCGCACCACCACTCGTCGCTCATTGCCCCCGCAAGTTCGCCCGGCCCCGTGTATGTTCCAACCCTGTTCCGCTGCCCTAGCTGCTGTTCCATGATTGGTAGAGCCAAGCTGGAGCTATCCAGCCATCGTGGACCGCCATGCACCCCCACCTCAGCCCGCCGAAGCTTCGCTAGAGCTCCGCCTAGCCATTGCCAGCCCTTGCTCACCTCAACTGGCCCCGGATCAGCCTCAACCAGCAGCAAATAGTGAGCAGGGAAGTGGGTATTCCAGTAGCTTCAAGGCTCATTTTGGAGGTGTTTCGGGTCTCGAAACCTAGGCCCGCTTTGGAGAAAGTCAGCCCCCATCGCGTCCCCGTCGAATTGAACCGAACGGTTCGATAAACAAGTGAGTTTAACTCACTAATCCTTGCTTAGTATACTAATGATGCTTAGGGGTTGATTAGAATTGATTAAGCATGATTAGGTGGATATATTAGATTAGAGTAATTAAATTAGTGATTTTTCGATGCATGGTAAGTGGTTAGATGTAGCCATTAGCGAGTATATAGGTTCTAGTATTTATTGAATGAACCTCAGAATTTTTTCAGATCCGTTTCGGCGTCCAATTAGACATTACAAGCCTAAGTTGGATTTATTGCTAGTTAGTAATTAATTTTTGTATTTATTTATTTATTTATTTTTCGAAAATTCAACCAAGATGGTGGTGACCGGAATTTTATGCTAATTATTATGAGGTAGTTTGTTTATTTATTCAAGCTTTAATTCATGCTCAATAGATTTAATTATGATTTTAGGATTTATTCCAAAATTAATTATTTTTGGGTAATTAACTAAAAGAGAACCGGACATCGGTTGACAAAGTGCCAAAAATGTTTTGGTAGACTACAGAAAATAGTTGGATTTGCAGAAAGGAAATTATAGTATTTTGGCTAAGGCCGGACGTGTATCAACGCACATGTATTTATATCGGGTATGATAAAAATGGGAAATTGATTATGCAATATATCACGCTGGCTCAATGACTATGGATGTCGCCTCTGAGAAAGGCGTTATATTATGTTGGCTTGATGACTAAGCATGTCATCTTGGAGAAAGACATTATGAGTTGTTGACTCAGTGACTCAATACATCACCTTGGAGAATGCACGTGGGCTCGGTGACTAGGTATGTCATCTTGGAGAATGTACATGGGCTCGGTGATTAGGTATGTCATCTTGGAGAAGGCACGTGGGCTTGATGACTCGATATGTCATCTTGGAGAATGCATGTGGGCTTGAGACCAGATATTCCATCTTGGAGAATGTATGATATTTATTTAAAATGACCGGGGGAAGGTCGTGATGACATGTAATCGACTAGGTCAATTGATCGATGTTTTGATTTATGGTGATTGATTGGGTGCCTATTGAACTATATTGAATTGCAGGTGGAATCTAAGGCTAAGGTAAGTCATCTGACTCGTGTTGTGCATAGGCAGCCCTTATGGCATATTCACCTTCTAATCGAGTTTTAGGAGGGTAGAACTCACTGAGACGTAGCGGGACAACATTTCAGGTCCGTAGATGGCAGCACCTCTACCTCCCCCTCCTCCCGAGCATTTTGGTATATCGGAGAGTATTTCAGAGATAGCTTATCACATACCGATAGATCACCACCTTGAGGGATTGGAGTATGTTTTGGTGAAATGCACCATCTGGGTTGATGTGGGTAGAGACGGCTTGGTGCCCCATGAGCATCGATCGTGGTATCGTCACTATCATGATGGGTGAATAGAAGGTCCCATACTGGAAGATGATGTGCCTTTGTACGTCTTAGATGCAGCATTCGAAAAAGGGACTACAAATCCCAAGGACAGAGTGATGATCAATGCCAAAGATCCTAAGCTTGAGGAAAATCCTCATTCTCCAGTGTACTCAGCTGAGGGTGCTAACTGGAGCGAGGAAGGGGAGATTGTGGAGCCTGAGGAGGAGGGACCGGAAGAGGATCAGGAGATGGAAGACCCCAAAGAAGAGCTTAAAGAAGAAGAACCGGAAGAGGAACCAGAGGAGGATCCAGAGGATGATCCAGAGTATGACCCGGATGAGGACTGAGACCTCACTCTGTTTTGCAAACCCCGAGTTGTGAACTGATGTGTCATAGATCAGGCGTTGTGAATAGTATTGTAATATATATTATAAGGTTAGCTTGTATAAAAATGTGGTTATGGTTTTCAAATGTGAAAAATATGGCCATACTTTTCTATCCCATTGTTTTATTGTCTGGGGATTGTTTAACAACTTCTGCTTGCGTAATAACATAAAAGGGTCGGCGATGCGTCCTAGGATATCGCTATTAATCGACCAGGTGAAGGATGGGCGCGCGCTCGAGGATCAGGGCACGACATTGATCGTTGACTTGATAATGGGATTTATGGAAGATGAAATGAGTGGATTCGAAGAGGAATTGAATGAAAATTGAACCAACCCCAACCAAAATTAGCGTGCCCCATGGCTATGACTTGTAGACCACCTCAAACCTTCTAGAAGGGGCATTTTGGTTTGAAAATTGAGCTGGAAGGCTAGCTAGTGTGGTGGGCCAAGCAAGGGGACAAGAAGATGAGGAAGAGGCCATTGGTGGCCCCCTCCATGCAAACCGGTCCCCATCTCCCTCCTACACCCGTCGAAGCCCCCTCCTCCTCCTTTACTTTAGTTGTTCGAAGCTTGAAGACCTTCAACAGCCCAGTTGGAATCGCTAGACCGCCGCTCGCCACCGCCGGAGCCCCACTGCGACGCCATCTCGCCCTACTCGCTAACAGCCCTGGACCAGCACCTTCCAGCCCATCGTTTTGCCCTAGCCACGACCCCAGGAAGTCCCCGGAGCTGCTCTAGCTCGTCCCGCCGTCACCAGAGCTCCCTCCACCCCCGTGAAGCGTTGTCCAACCCCACTTGGACCCGGTTTAGCCCGTTTCCGCCTTAGTCAGCTCCCGTTCAGCCCTCTCTCGGCCCAAACCAAAACCGGACCGAGTAGGTCTCTAGGTCGTTGTTTGGCCAATTTTGGAGGCTTTCCCGACCCCGTTTAGCAAGCTTGCTTTGGAATTTGTCGAGCTCCATTCACGTCCCCGTCATTTTGGTCTAAGTGGATCGCAAATCAAGTGAGTATAACTCACTAATCCTTACTTAGTAAGTTAATGACGTTTAATGATTGATTAGTTTAAACTAAGTATCGATTATGGGGATAATCAGAATAGATTAACAATTTAATTAACTATTATTGCATGTTAGATGGTTAGAGTAGTGTAACTAGAGTCTAGATAAGCTCTAGTATTTATCTATAGTGGTTCGGAAATTTTCCAGGCTCGTCTCGGCTTTTAATTAGGCTTTACAAGCCTTAGTTTGCATTTTTGGTATTTAATAATTAATTAATTAATTAATTTCCAGAAATTAGACCGGAATAATCGGTGACCGAAATTTTATACGATTGCAATGGTGTGATCTGATTATTTAATTGAGTTCTAATTTGTGCCGATTGTGTGTGAATTGTGATTTTGGGAATTTATTCATAAATCTATTTAATTTCAGTAATTGATTGGAAAATAATCGAGCGTCGGTTTACAGTGCAAAAAATATGTTTTGGACTGTTGGAAATTGGTGGGATTTTCAAAAGTGAAAATATTGTATTTTGGCTAAGGCCAACCATGTACCCACGCACGATTATTTTTATCGGGTATGATAAAAACGGTAAATTTGTTAGATGGTAAGGATGGTATACTATATCAGCCTACGGGCTCTGATATGACAGCTTAGAGAGAGCAGTATACCGATGTGCGATATCAGTCCGATGGTTCAATATGTCAGCTTAAAGCGAGTAGTACACCTTAGTAGCTTCTAGTAAGCATTATTAGTATACTATATCTGCCTGCGGGTTCAATATGTCAGCTTAAAGGAAGCAGTATACTATTTATCAGCTTAATGCGAGCTATACTATCTATTTATCGGCTTAGAGTGAGCATTCCTGATATGGTCAGACTTTATAGATAATATTGAATGGGTCGACCAAGGGAAGGTCGTGATGACATAAAATCAACTGAGTCGATTGATTGATGATTCAATTTGTTGTGATAAGTTAATGTGATGATGTGATTTAGTGAATCTTTGAATTGTGTTGACTTGTAGGAAGAAAATGAGGCCAAGATAAGTCCTCTGACTCGTGATTGTGCTTAGGTAGCCCTTAGGGCGTATTTTCTTCCTAGTTAAGGCTTTGGGGGGTGAACTTGCTGAAATGTCATCTCATCCCGTTGTAGGATAACATTTTTAGGCTCTTAGATGGCAGCTCCTCTTGAGAATTTTGGACAACCGAAGGAAGTCACAGAACAGAAGTGTTACATTCCATTTCATGGGGACCCTAGGGGATGGGAGTACGAACTATACGGTCTGTGGTTTGGGTCGCTGCGGGATTATCCCAACGGGTGCCCTAAAAATACAGATCATGGTCCCATCAAGATTGTAATGGTCAGAGAGAGGGCCTCATATCGGAATCGGAGATACCTTTGTATGTGATGGAGGTTGCTTTTGAGAGAGGCACCACAGATCCTCCAGAAAGTTCAGTGGTAGACGTGATAGACTTGGATCTTGAAGATCTAGGAACTCCGGTGTTCTCAGAGGAAGGCTCAAACCAAGATGAAGTGGAGGTGGAGGACGATGATGAAGACTAGTAGTTGTTTGTGAACCCCCCTTGTTTTGTAGACTTGGCATGTTTGTATATATATATATCGACTTGGTTGTGTATGACCTATTTTGATATGTGTGTTGTTGGTTTGAAAAATTTGTGGCCCTACTTTCCTATCCAATCTTGTTGTTGTCTGGGATTTATTTATTCGCTTTGGCATGCGTATTAAAATGAATGGGTTGGCAATGCGTCCTGAGACATTGCTATTATATCGACCAAGCAGGGATGGGCACGTGCTTGGAAGATTTGGACGTGACACTCTATGTGCAATCTCCGAACGAAATGCGTTCCTTATGAACATTGGTGTCTCGAGGAATGTTTGCTTAGTAGGAAAACTCATGTGTAGGGGACAACAGTGAAGATTGCAAGGCACCATCTCATGTTTTATCATCGAGTGAATGCACAAGTTCTTACTACATTTAGGGATTGAGCTTTCGTAATACATAATATGCTCTAACATAACATCACATGTTCAATTTCCATTCATCAAAAAGGCAAATTTGTCAGCCTACTATGGGGATAAGTACACTAATGGTGCCATAAGTTGTGTACGGCGCTCACTTTGGTACCAAAAGTTTCTGTTGGATCACTTAAGTGCCAAATCAGAGGAAAAACGATCACTTTGGTGCCACCAGCGAGAAATTCCGGCCAAAATAATTACGTGGCCTTTATATTTATAAAAAAAAAAAATCGATGTGGCTTAAGATTGTCCACGGTGGATAGCATAAAACGACGCCATTGTCCTTTCTTCGTAAGAAACGACGTTGTTTCTTGCCATCCATCGTGGATTCACATAAGAAACGACGCCGCCTTGCTCCATAGCAAAAAATGATGTCGTTGCAGAGAGAGTAAAATAGGGTTCGTATACGATTTTCCTCGACGCTGGCCGTAGCTTGCTCACCCACCGTTGTTCACCCACCGCCGTTCGCTCGCTCGCCGTCGCTCGCCTGCCGTCGCTTACCTGTCGTTGCTCGGCCATCGCTGTAGTTGCACCGTCGTTCACGATCGTTCAGGTTTGTCATGTTCTCTACGTGGATCAATTTTGCGAAAAATTTAGGGTTCCAAAGGGCAAGTTAGGGCACGAGGGCAAATTAAGGGCTTGGCTCGGGGGAAAGTAGTGGGAAAAGTGGTGGGGATGTCACTTTTATGGGGACGGAATAGAAAAATTGATTCTTCCATCGTTCGTTCGCTTTTCATTTGTGGGGACCGAATAGAAAACAGGGTGCAGAGGGGATTGACTCGGATGGAAACAGTGGTGGGACCGAATTTGTTTGTTTAATTAATTGGACTGCTTTTGTGGGGACCGAATGTGAATGTGATTAAATTGAAAAATGGGTGGTGGGGACCTCACTTTGTTTATTTAATTCGGTTTCATTTTTTTCTGTAAATGCACCGAATTGGGGAGATTTTAGTCGCATTTGTTCCTTGACAACAAAACGGCAAGAACCTGCATGTGAAGTTGCCGATTCTATCATGTGTTTCCAACAAAACGACAATGACTATTTTTCTTTTTTTTCATTGGGTGCAGCATCGACATGGACGCAAATCAGGTAGGCGTCATTGTTTGCTATGGTGGAGAGTTTGTTATTGGCACTGCAAATTGGGAATATAGTGGTGGAAATGAAGGTACTATTTATGTCAATGTTTGGAAGCCATCATATATTGATTTTATGAGGGATTTGGTATATTTTTTATGATGCAAAGTGCAAAAACTACATTACTGTGTTCTGGGAAAGAATTGAAGGATGGGTTGAGATTTTTTAATGACGATAATGGTATTAAGGATATCATTTACCATTATTTTCACGGTGAAGAAGCTAAGGTATATGTTGACTATTATAGTGAGGATGAGGATGAGGATGAGGATGGGGATGAACAGACCACCACTGAAGGAGGAGAAGTGAGGGATCCTGTTCAAGTGAGTAATCAGGTTAGGGATGAGTTTAGGTTAGATGGAGGGCAAAATGATAGGGAGATAAGTCATATTGATAGAGATGAACAAAGAGGGAGATGTCCTGAAATCTTGGATGGAGATTTGGGTGAAGATGTGGGCGATGAAGACTTCATTGGATTAGAATGAGAAATTGCTTTATCTAGTGAATCGAAAGATGAATGTTTGGCTTTAGTAAATTTCCCAAGTGACGAAGATGATGATGAACTCGCACAGTCAAGACAAAAGCAAAGGGAATTTATGAGAGAAAAACTTGCAGCTTCAGCAAGAAGGCCCGAGCCAGTAAATAGGGATGGAGATCCAGCTGAGGGTAATAGAAGTGAAGATGAAGAAAGCTGTGGCGATGAAGTTGCTGGTTCGGAAAATGAGCTTGACAATGATGATGAAGAACCTGCTCCTCGAAGAAAAAGTAAGTACCCTTACTATGATCCGACTGTTGATAAACTTGTTTTGTCGATGGGCATGAGATTTGATGATGCCAAATAGTTCAAGGAAGCTATTGTGAAGAACTCAATTGGTGAATAGAGGAGCGTTAAATTCATTAGAAACACGAAGGAGTTTGTGAGAGCTAAGTGCTCACAACCTAATTATTCGTGGAAACTCTATGCTGCGCTTAGTAAGAATGGGTCATTCCAGATTAGGTCCTTTCAGGAGGAGCATACTTGTCCAATTATCTTTAAAAATAAAAGGGTAACAAGTGTGTGGTTATCAAAGAATTTTTTCAATACTATCAAAGCAATGCCTAAGATCAAGAGTCCTCAATTTCAACAGTTAGTGAAGGAGCAAGTAGGGGTTAATGTGTCGAGGAATCAATGTAAGAGAGCGAAGATGAGGGTGATGAAGATATTGATGGGTGGTTATAAGGAAGAATATGCGCATGTATGGGATTATGCTGGTGAATGTATGTTTCAAAACCCATCTAGTAGGGTATATGTAGAGGTTGTGGAGAGGCCACTCCCTGCTCTCGGGCCTAGATTTGATAGATTTTATGTCTGTTTTGATGCATGCAAACGGGGCTTCTTGGCTGGTTGTAGAAGAGTTATAGGATTGGATGGATGCTTTCTAAAGGGTTTATGCAAGGGGGAGTTGTTGGCTGCTGTGGGGAGAGATGCCAATAATCAAATGTTCCCGATAGCTTGGGCGGTGGTAAAGATAGAGAACAAGGATATTCGGTCCTGGTTCCTAAAAAATTTAATGGCTGACCTTGAGATAACCGATGGGGGAGGATGGGCATTCATGAGTGACTAACAGAAGGTAATTTCATTGCCAATTATAATATACTCCCTTTTAATATTAGTCACTTGCATATTTTTCTTGACTTGTATTTATTGGTTTGAATTTTTGTAGGGACTTATTCCTGCATTGGCTGAATTGATGCCACATGCTGAGCATAGAATGTGCGCGAAGCACATATATGCAAACTGGTCAAGGAACTTCAAAGGAGATAGGCTGCAGAAGCAGTTCTAGCAGATAGTAAAGAGTACGAATATGGCTGATTTCATATTAGCCAAACAAGGAATGTTGCAACTGACAAAGGAAGGTTTTGATGCACTCTTCCAAACAGAAGCTAAGCACTGGTTTCGGGCCTTCTTCAGCGAAGAGTTCAAATGCGATATCATTGATAACAACCTCAGTGAAGCTTTCAATGGTAGAATTTTAGAGGCCAGGTGCAAACCAATCATCATCATGCTTGATGATATTCGAGTTATGGTTATGACTAGACTGCATAGGCAAAGAGATGAGGCTACAAAATGGAGTAGAGACTGTGGCCCTAGGATTGTGAAGAGATTGGATGCAAATATTGCTGCTAGTAGGTTCTACCATCCAGTTTGGAATGGAGATAATGGATACGAGATTATTCAAAATCAGGATAAGTATGTTGTCAACCTGGATAGAAGAAAGTGTTCATGCCGAGCCTGGCAACTGAATGGAATTCCCTGTGCTCATGCCATTTGTGCTATTAAGATGAAGCAAGAAAACCCAGATGATTACCTACATGATTGGTACAAAAAAAGCTCATACCTTGCTTCATACCAATTCATGATGCAGCTTATCAAAAGTAGCAAATTTTGGGAGCCAACAAATCATGAAAACCCTCTACCTTTACCGCTGAAGAAGCAAATAGGAAGGCCAAAAAAGAGACGAAGAATGCAGTAGGAAGAGGCATCAAGTCAAAGGATGAGTAGGACTGGATCAAAGATGAAATGCTCCTATTGCCGCAAGGAAAGGCACAATAAGAAAGGTTGTGAGCTGAAAAAGCAGCATCAACAGCAAGATATAATGGCTGATTCAGTGCCAAGGACAGGACCTACTGAAGAGTTTCTTGCTGGCTTATTGAAGGGAGGACAGAAGGCCCTGCTGTAATGCCTACTGAAGGGCAAACAGAAAGCCATGTTGTAAGGTAAGTATCCTCTTTGTCTTAGTAACTTTACAGTTCTTATTCGATAGTGCTATTGGTCATAATCCTAATATAGTACATTGTTGTAAGGCCTACTAAAGGGCCAGAAAAAGGCCCTGTTGTAGGCTCAAGTGCAGGGATAAGGATTGGAATGGGCAGGACAACAACAACAACAACTGAGTCCACTGTTGAGCAAAGAAGAAGAAAATATCCTGTAAGTTGTACATCGCTGTGTTTGGTCTTTTATGGGCTAAGATTTACATTTGTTATGTGTTTCTCAGGTGAGAAGACGAGCAACTACACAAGTTGCAGAGGTTGCTACAAGGATTATTGCTGTTGAAAATGATGCACCACAACGAACAAGAGGGGCTCTTGGAAAAAGATTAAGACAATATGATTATGGGATTTACACAGATGAACGTACTGGAATGACCATTTTGAATGTAAGATTTATAGGCCTCATGCATTTAATTTTTTGTATTTCATTTTATTTTGTTGACAATATCACTATGTTCTTGTAGCCTAGGAGAACTTCGGAGGTACTTCTCTCTCAAGGTGGGCCAACTCAAGAATCAAGGGCGCAGCCAAAGAAGAGTGCTCCAAAGAAGAAGAAGACATCGGGTACAGCTGCGAAACAACCATCCAAAAAGAACTCAGCACCAGTTCCATCTCAACCAACGATTGGGAGCAGTAGTGATGATATGGACCAACACATGACACGTGGTAGAACAAAAATAGCCGCCGTAAAAAACAAGGAAAAGGAAAATGAGGTGACAGAAAGCCCAGCTAAAGAACCTGCACATCCAGTTCGAAAGAGTGCTCGGATTATGAATCAATTCAAAGCTCCAAGAGGAAAAAGGAGATCAAGGTGTTGTCAATATTGACTGATGGGAGGGTGCTGGACATGGTCTCTTTTTATGTGATGCTGGACATGGTTTTTTTTTCATGTGATGCTGGACATGGTCTTTTTCATGTTTTCTTCTTTTTTTAGGAGTGTGCTGGATTGATGGTAGTTGTTGCCTGCAATGCCATTGTTTTTTTTTTTTTGAAGAGAGTGTTGAACTTTCGATGATTGGGGAGTGAAGTTAGACATGCTTTTCTTTTCTTTTGTAAACAATCAATCAATGTTAATGGCAAGTACTGGAATGACTATTCATTTTCCCTTGTGTTGGTTTCGGCTAGAATGCTAGCAAGTCAGTTATGCTGCTGCTGCTGTATATTTTATTTTTGATGTTACTGCAATGTTGCTGTTGCTGCACTGTTGCCGTCAGCATTGTTGGTTAAAGTTGTGGATTATAATGAATTTGTGGGGTTCTGATTATATGTGTTGCTACAAGAACACTTTGGGTGCTGGTACATCTTGTTGCATCTAGGCTAGTGTAAGAAGATGCACCAGCAACTCAACTGGTGCAAGAACAAGGTGCAAGAACAATGTGCATTTGGAATGTAACGTTTGGCACTAACATAAGTGATTACGACATAAGTGATCACTTTGTAATCGTGACTAGCACTTAAATGATCACTTTTATAAAAACTTGGCACTCAAGTGATCACTATTTACAACTTATGGCACTGAAATAGTCAATCGTGAATTTGCCACCATCCTTTAATTTCAGCCATGGTTTGCAGTTGCAGCAAACTAGCAAACCAGCAAACCAGCGTACTATTACCAAATAAAAAGTGCAGCAAACCATCATCAAATAAAAAAATGCAGCAAACCATTACCAAAAGCTTTCAATGCAGCAAACCATTATCAAATAAAAAATGTAGCAAACCATTATCAAATAAAAAGTGCAGCAAACCATCATCAAATAAAAAAATGCAGCAAACCATTACCAAAAGCTTTCAATGCAGCAAACCATTACCAAATAGAAAATGCAGCAAACCATTACTAAAAGCTTTCAATGCAGCAAAGCATTACCAAATAAAAAATGCAGCAAACCATTAAATTTGAAGCAAAAACTAACCAAAACAAACATTGACAATACACAACTAAACAACAAAACTTTTAAGTGCTCACAACTAATGCATTCCAAGTCCAACCTTGCATTTCTACCCATAGATTACAACAACAAAACATTCTGCTCCATACAAAAATTGCAACAAACCAAAAAACACATTTTACTTATAAATAATCCAATACAAGTGCATATTCCATGTCTTCGACTATGGTAGACATACAAACTTCTTCTCATTACTCACTTTACATTTGAATAAACTACCCAAGAGAATAAGAACACAATCAATGCTCGATAAAAGTTTCTTTCGATTTTCAGCCTTGAAACCTCCCTCTTCAAATGGTCCACCAGAGATGTTAAACTCTTCATTTGAGCTTGCATTGAGTCGACATCCTCCAACTCGTCCATTAACATAGGTGGAGGTTGATTTCGGCCTTCAAGTAACTCCAATATCACCTCTGTCACTCGATCACAGAATTTTCTATCAATCCATTTGAAATATTGGCACTTCAAGCCTTCTCTATATCTGCCGCACCCATGGAATCTTCTCCCGGGATTCAACCGAGTCCAAGATGTTCTTCTCAGACTCGGTAACCCACAATAACAGTAATACTCACCATCTAATTCGCTTTTCTTATAGGAATGTGAGCCGCTGCTGAAGCTTTTGTCCTCCATTTGCAAGAGAGAGCTGATAACTTTGGGAGAAAATCGAAGTATGTACTCGAAATGATTGAATTGGGGATTTATGGTTTTCAACTTCCGGTTCTAATCAAAATTGGGGATTTAGGGTTTCTTATTTGGGGAAAAACGGCATCGTTTTGTTCTTTGTATGCTGATTGTATTCTCCGGCGATCCACGTCGGCGTCAAAAATTAATAAAAAACCGCCACGTCGGATTTCCGGCCAACCAAATCGGTGATGGCACCAAAGTGATTGTTTTTAAAAAAATTTGGCACTTAAGTGATCCGACGAAAACTTTTGGCACCAAAGTGAGCGCCGAACACAACTTATGGCACCATTAGTCTACTTATCCCACCTACTATGTCTTTACTCATTGACATGTGCTAGTCATTCATCGGTTAGGCTTGGACCCATCCCGTGACATGAGGACCAAGTCGGAGATAGCTTGAGCAAGTAGCTGTCTTTGACGTGGGTGATCAAATAGAGGTCGAAGGGTGGGGAAGAGAGGTTTTGATGGAAATGAGAGAGATTCATTGCTCAAAATGCAAACGTTGACACAAAGAAAAAATTACCTTGTTATACCAAGACGATTCATATGAAACAAAAATTGAATGAATGCCATACAATATTCATCGTCATTTATAAAATATGGACATAACGAGTCTACCAGAAAACACTAGTGCCATATGAAAAACATGTAAAAGCTTCACAGATTACATTTTGAATGATGATACATGTTGATAGTGTTGAGGTTTCATGAATCATGTATAGGTAAAATTTAACAAAAGTATACAGCGGAAACAAAGATATATTTAATACATGATTCTCCAAAGGCGTTGTTCGTGCGTTTTAATAAAAAATCTGAATACAAAAAGGGAGTTACACGAATTACCTCTCGAAGCACACTTTGAATGAATCGGTTCGGATGTTCTTCAGTTCGAGTCCCACAAACGTCGGACCTCTAGTTCAGACACACCAACAATGAACGTCGAACGGAATAGAGAACTTTCAGATATTCACCACTATGATCGTGCTAGCAATCTTGTGGAGACAATCCGCCGTATCCTTGATGTTTTAGTCACAGCCCGAACTAGAGAGAATTCCTTTTCGTTTTTGCGTCTCTAAAACACAAAACACATGCACACTTTGCTCTGTTTCTCAACCCCTTTTGTTCTCTCTCAAAACCAACCTTTTAAAAATAAAATAATAAACTGATCGAACGGTTGCTGATCGATGGACGATCAGCTACCGTTGCTGATTGTCCGCTTAATGCACGAAGCTTCAATTTTTTTAGTTATTAATTAATTAATTAATTAAACGAATAAATAATTAATTAATCAACCTCCTTTAAAAATAAAAGAACATAATCTTTATATGTACTTTTGGGAATACATTAACATATATTCACTATAGGCATGTATGTGCATTATAGCAAATAGGCTCGTGATTATAATACAAATTAAATTAAATCTCATTTAATTTAATTTCAAATCGACTTAATTCGATTGTAGTAATTGCAAACACATTTGCAATTATATTTCTCTCTTGTTCCATGTTATCCTAATTGTTTATGGTGTGTGACATCCCTAAGTTCATCACTAAACTGGTAGTAAGACTTGTACTAACACATTAGTACTCCTAAAGGAATTAATTGTTCTGATTAATCTTTGGGTCCTACAAGCCATGATTGACATCTAGTAATATGTCATGGCTACCCAGATAGTGTGAATTCTTTAAGAACATAATGAACCTGTCAGCTTTGACTACAATATAATTCAATCCCTCTGTCTTACTATGTCCTAATCAAACAAAGACCATGGAATATTTGTCAAGTCACCAATTCGATCATATGCACAAATCTATTTGACATGCATTTTATTCGAGACATAAACAATTTATTCTCGGTTACAACCCAGTCGAGAATTTCAATGCATTGTCATAATTAGATCGCATAGGACATCATCATTATACCTTGCGTGTAATAAGGAGACAGATTCCATATTGCGCACACGTGCAACTTCGTATGTGAACAAAATATGACCATCGGGTATAAAGACGGATCAACGACCCGGCATTACGTGCACCTGTGAATTATAATTATTCGACACACAAGTTAACACTGTGCCTTAAGTCTACGGATTATTTACACAAGACCAAAGTATGAACAATTAGATATTGACCATGCTAAAAGCTTTCATGTCGCTAATCATTCTGTATGCGTCACGTTCGGTGAACTTGTCTAATATAAACATTTGTGTTCTTAACTCAGGCATCACAATACCCAATGACTTGTGACTCATCATTCTCTTAAGTATCCAATACTTAATGGTGAAGTTAAGAACACATTGGTCTCAACAGGATTATTAATATCCACTCAATAATCCATCGACTGGGAACGATTTAAAGATTCAATCTAACTATGAACCCATCACATATATTCTTGATGTCTCAAGAACGAGTCTAGTTGCAACTGATCTTATGGAATCATTCATAAATATAAAACAATTGGACAAATGAATGAATACGTCATTGCCATTAATTAAATAATAATAATGAAAGTACAACCGAAATCCCTAATAAGTAATTATTACATAGTAGCTTTAGGGCATACATCCAACATATATTACTATTTATAATTTTTGCATCTCATTATAGGGAAACAATCACACAATACATGATTTCATAAACTCATGGTCATGGTAAAATTGGGAACCGCTAGAAACTATTGGAGTACTTGACGAAGATGAGATTGTTTCAAGTTCTATCTCAGCGTCAACATCATCAACGGGTGCCTCTCCCGAATACAAAAGTGGTTTTGGAGGCAATTGAAGTTTATCCATATCTCCTTCAAGCATATCTAGGACTTTCCTCATCGACGGCCGATCATTAGGGCTCAACTGTATACACCACAGTGCAACGATTATCATCTTCCTTGTTGTTTCTCTTTCCTCTTCTATGACATCTACCCTTTCACGTTCCTTTTCATTGTCGAGTTGATCATAAACCCACAAATGAAAGTAAATTTGACTTGAATGCTCTGTAGGTGCATTTCTCCTTCTACTAGCCATTTCCATTAATAACATCCCAAAACTATAAACATCGGCTTTGTAAGAAATGCCACCAATGCTTTTATAGATTAGCTCGGGAGCCATATAACCCAAGGTTCCTCCTGCTACAGTCAGCGATACTATACTACGATCAGTGGGATAAAGTCTTGCAAGTCCAAAGTCAGAAATTTTCGGAGTGAAACTTTGGTCTAGGAGAATGTTGTGAGGCTTGATGTCAAAATGTAGAATTTGCTTATCACATCCCCGATGTAAATACTCTATCCCTCTAGCTATGCCAAGAGAGATCTCATACATTTTCTTATAATCAAGAGGATCATCACCATCCTTATGAGAAATGTGCTTATCCAAAGATCCGTTCGGCATAAAATCATAGACAAGAGCTTGTTTGGAGTATTCGAAGCAAAAACCAACAAGTTGCACCACATTAACGTGGTGGATCGTTCCAATTGTGGCCACTTCGCTCATAAAATCTTGGCCATTAGATTTTGATTTGTTCAAAATCTTAACTGCAACTTCATTGCCACTTTTAAGTATTCCTCTGTATACGGAACCATATCCCCCCTCACCTAACTTGCATTTGAAATTTTTTGTAATCCTCTTGATATCCGAGTAAGAGTACCTTATGGGCAAAAAGTTATTGTGAGCTCGTAGGAATTCTTCGATGTTTGCATCGGTCGCTTGATGCCTTCTCATCCACTTCAAGATTAGAAATATCAACACACAGGGAGATGCAAGAATGAATTTTGCTGCTAGGAAGTGGACTGCGGAGAAATTTGGCCATCGATTAGCATAGTGTGATAATTTTTTTACAACATACAATTTTTGTTTGTCAGAATGTTGAATGAGAGCTTCATAGGTGTGAAGAGAAAAGGACTTAGCATACCCAAGACAAAGAAGAGATTCCATACGGCAATTCGACCCAAATAGTTCGCGATATACCGCGCAGAACCATCTGTAGATAGTAAGAATTTGTGAGAGATTACTAGATATGGTTAATTAGAATTAACAACCAATCAATAAAGAACTAGATCCATTGTTTTAGCAATTAAATAATAAAAGCAATTCACGTTAAGATATACCCCAAGTGAAGGATAACTTCATACAATCACTGCAAAGTGCAAAGACACACTTTTGTTAATTGAAATTTGCAAGTGGAGAAGTCTAGAAAAAAAGAAGAAGAGTGAACGAGTTTCACTTTTCTAGATAACGCTAGATCCAACTTTATTCTATTCACTCATGAAATCCATGTTATCGTTGCATGATCTTTTCTTTTGAAGAAACATGTTTTCGCTTTTATTCTCCTAAATGTACCAAATGTTCATAAGCTCCCCATAACAAAAACAAAGATTCAAGGGACACAAGTTACGATCAAATCAAACAATTTTCCCCAAAAAAGGGCCTAATTCCCTAAAAAAATCCTCAAGTTCTAGTCCAATTTTGGCCCGAACCTTTTTTGTCTTAGAAGAAACCCCAAACTTTAGGTACAATCCCAGATTTGCCTCGAATTTTGTTTTGTTTTAAAAAATCACCAACTTTTAATATATTCCAAAATTTACCCCCATAGTCCGGTCCCAATTTGACATGACATCTCCACATCGATAAAAACTCCACTTCAGTAAAGTGACATGGAAAATTATTTCCAAAATGAAACCGTTCTAAGATATGAAAATTAGGGACGACTAACGGCAATTTTCAGTCAGAGGGCTGATGGGGTAGATTTGCAATTAGAGTAAAAATTGGTGTTTTTTCTTTTAGACAAAAAAAGTTAGAGATAGATTTAAGATTTGGCCTAAAGTTTGAGGTTTTTCTAGATAAAGAAAAGTTCAAGGCAAATTTGGATTGGACCTAAAGTTTAGGGTTTATCTAGACAAAAAAAGTTTGGAGCAGAATTGAGAATAAACTTAAAATTGTGGTTTTTTTAGTGAATAAGGCCCCCAAAAAATAAAAATAAAGAAAGAGTGTCAAGTCCAAAAAAGCTCCACAAATGTAAAATAAAAGAGCAATGCACGCCAAATCTACTAAAAAATCTTACTGAACTTTTTCACTAAACAGATGTTGCAATTTTTTTTTATTGGGTATTAAAGAAAGTAATGACTCAATAAATCGAACCAATGTATTACAATATCCAACAGAAACATGCCACATGACTCAATAAGTAAATTTTGATAAGATCCCTCAGTAGAGCTAACATTTGAGAAAAGGATGAGGATGAAGAAGAAGAAGAAGAAAGAAAGTAAGAGAGTAAAGGAAGAAAAGCGAAAGTCAGTTTACAGGAGTAATATGGTTCGCACCACACCTCTGGGTACATAATCACGCAAAGTTCGAAAATTACCGGTGAAGATGGGAAAGACGACGAGGAGAACGGAGACAGTGAGGACGGCAGAGATGGCAAGGACGGCGGAGATGGCGAGGACAGCGGAGACGGTGGAGACGGCAGGGGCAGCGCAGATGGTGAAAGCGGCGTAGACGGCGTAGACGGCGGCGAAGACGGCGTAGATGGCGAAGATGAAAGATGGCGGAGACGGTGAAGACAGCCAAGACTGCGGAGGTGAAGACAGCCAAGACTGCCAAGACTGTGGAGACGGCAAACACCGCCAAGACAGCAAAGACAGCAAAGACAGCCAAGACGGCGAAGGAGGAGGTCCATGAAAAGTGAGATTGAATCCTTCAGCCATCATGTTGTGGAGATTATACCAATCCATTTCCCTCGTCGGATCATCACCCGATAAGAAAGTGATCATGGTTATGTTGCAAGAATCCTTGATGTCCCCTACTTGTAGATTAATTCCTGCGTATGAGTATGCTCCTTCAATACATGGTTCAGTATTGATATACGAAGGAGAAGCAACGAGCTGTGAGCACTTCATGAAGACCGCCACCGCAGAGAATGAATAATACTTCTGATGTGAAAAATAAGCACTAAAGTTGGATCTCGCCAATGAGTAACGAGGGAGAGATGAGCAATTACTTTTTTGCAGTCCATCGTCAACCACCGTGATATTACCAGAGATACTACCATCTGTCAAATTATTGCCATAGTAAATCGACTTCACATAATATCGACTGGCATACAAATATAGAATAGTGCGATTATTTTCACAAGCTAGCTCATACTCAGAGCGGCTGCAGCCTTTCTGGTCACCTTTCCATTGAAAAAAATTGTATGTGTCATCAACATCGCCGCAAGATGAAGGCATGCACAAGTGATTATTCTTCGCACCACAACTCGTCCCCAGCAGCAGCAGAACATGCAATATGAAAAGCAAAACATGGAACATGCTCATGGAGCTCAGAGACTTAATCATCTCTCTATCGTTTGATCTGATGTAATGAAAGTTTTTGCTAATTGGTAATGCGATGGAGGCCTAGTTATATGAATGAAGAGCGTTGGGAGTCGTCGGTCATACAAATGTCCAAGTCAACCAATAAAGGCAAGTCTAGTGAAGAAAAAGTGTGTATCACATGGAAATTGCAACCCTTGCAATCTAGGTGACAAAACACGGTGTTGGAATTATTTATGCATAGCTTTCACATTGATTAGAAAAGAAACTTCTCTGGGGTTTCCAAATTGACTTTTCTTAGTACCATAAAAAAAGAATCGATTTGAATGTTTTGTATTCTAAAATGAATCAAAAATCCTTTCGAGTGAGAAATTGGCATTCTATTTTCTTTTCAAGGCCTATATTCCATAAATGTCGCTTATTAAATTGTGAAGACAAAAGGAAATACATATCGTATTTTATTGTATGAGCTTTTTCATTTTTAACAAAAACCAAAAATTGGTAACAAAAATAGCTTATTGACGAGAATATTAACTTGTATAATGTCGCTTTTGGCAAAAGTAAAAAGAAAATAAGGAGTAAGTGCTTCTTGGATGGTGCAACACGTTATGAAAGAAAGAAAGCAATGCAATAATTGCTATTGAGGGACCAACGCACCTAAAAAGCAACACAATAATTGCTATCAAGGGACCGACGTACCTAGAAAGCAGTACAATAATTGCTATCGAGGGACCGATGTACCTTGACTAGAATATCATTAACTTTGTCGTCACGCAAAGACTACAAATGCAAAATTTGACTTCAGAAATATAAAGCAGTGTTTATTTATTTACTGTCAACTTTAATATTTCAATCACTCTCCCACAATTGTGCTAGATCTATGAACAATATACACTATCATCTCTTTCCTATAATAGAACCACTTAATGATTGAACTGATCAATTTTAATGATACTGTCATTTTATCATATGAAACGAATGTTGTTGCCCGCTTCATGATCATCTTCCATATCTGAATGTGTGGAATTGAAGGTGTCATGTAAGCTCAAATGAGACTATTAGTCAATTTACCATTGTGAACATAACATCATAGAGTTTCGCATAGCAATTCCTCTCAGCGAAATAGAAATGCCTTCAAATAGTTGTAATTAGCACTTACCATATATTTTCTCAAGCTAATGCATACCCCTAAGTATAATTGAAGAGACTGAAATGGATTTTCCATATAATACAACACAGTTTATTTTAACTGACGTTTTAACTGCACATGTTCAATTTTTTGTAGTAATATTATTACTGATTACGTTTTTCTTTTTCTATTTATTGCATATTACCCTTTCTGGAAATAGGTTCGTTCTGCGAGCATCTCCACAGCAATGATACTTTAGTTGCTTTCTATCATCATTCAATGAAAATTAAGCAGACCAAAAGCATCCGACATTGCGAATTTTACTAACCCATTTGAATATTAACTGGATTATATAAATTGGAACTCCTGCTTTGCTTTTTATTTAGCTATCCGTTCTGGAATCATAAAATACAGTGCATACTTTCATTGTTGTGGTGCCCAAGAACTTCTTGCTATGAACTGCATACCTGCTTCCTCGAAAATATTGCTTGTATAGAAACAGACGCCATTTATTCCTCCAAACTGCTGGACGACCATCAATCCAACGCCAATCTGGCCAAAATTTAACAAATTTGTCAGCAAAAAGAACAACAATGGGAAATATCACCAAAAGTACAACTACTGCATATTCCCAATCCACAGGGCATTCCAAGAAAGCAACGAAGGAGGGACTTTATTGGATACATAGTAGTAAATACAGAGAGAAGATTACGATGACAGAGCTCAGATATCTTCTCTGAAATAAATCAAGAATGCTGGCTTTCGGGAGCAGTTGAAGAGTTTCGATGTAGTCCTGTCAAGAAAAACAAATTCGATCATTCCATCAGCTATTTGTACTTATAAAGTTGAGGCACTAAGATGAAACGAGTATAGACTTAAAGCCTTTTACTTGTATTTCAACAGCCTCTTCAGAAATATCCGTATCCTTTCCACGGAGTTTCTGCAGCGTGGCTTCAAACTCCTTTTCGCGGCCCATTTTTGCCTGCATTTGGCAGAATCCTAAAATTCATTCCAACACTAAATCCCTCTCTTCCAACAATTCAGATAAGGAGAGTCTGGTGTTCATCTTGATTTGTTACCAGCCATCTAGGAGACTCTGGAATGAAAAACAGGCCGAACAGTAGGACTGCACAGGGGATTAGACCTGCATAAACTGCAGATGTTCAAGGTGGTTTCAGACTTGGACTTTTCTATACAACATTGGCACTAAACTTGAATTATGCTACTATTTCTATTTTACCAATTAATGCCAAAACCCTCCAAGCTAATACTGTCCCGATTATGAAGGAAACGGACACTCCAGCAACGATCATAAGCTGTGGAGAGAAGAGAACATGTTAGGCCCAGTAGGTTCTGTAAGAGGTACATATATACACCATCTTGCACTTGCAAGAGGGCAAAAATTGCTACAAGCTAAGGCCTTTTGTCAATAGCTCCATGCTTGCAATTTTAACAAAGAATGTTCATGCAAAATCTTTGCCTGATTGACAGCAGTCAAAGCTCCATGGAGATTTTTGGGTGTAATTTCAGCTATAAATATCGGTATCTGGACATAAGTTAGAAAAAGGT
The DNA here is from genome assembly GCF_016545825.1 of Eucalyptus grandis. Taxonomy (NCBI): domain Eukaryota; kingdom Viridiplantae; phylum Streptophyta; class Magnoliopsida; order Myrtales; family Myrtaceae; genus Eucalyptus; species Eucalyptus grandis. The sequence goes on along the minus strand of NC_052619.1, from coordinate 17,779,999 downwards.
TAACCGATCTAAACCGAAGAGAGAGCCTCATGTTGTCACTGTGAATCAAGTCCAGCATGTTGTCGTAGAACAACTTGCTACATCAAAATTTGTGTGGTACAAAGTGAGGAATTACCACATAGGAAAAGACTCCCATTCCATATCCTGTGGCCAATCTTCCGATATCCAGAGCAAGTGCTCCCCAATTTACTCAAAATCAAACAGAACAGAGAGTTGATGAGTCTTGAAGTTCTTATGCAATTAATCGATCTTCACGTATGATAAGGCCTGTAAATAGGATATGGACACACCTCAGCAAAGTAAATAGCAAGCCATCCTGCTACACAAAGAGCGCTCGCTATTCTCATTGTCTGCATTTTGAGGCAAATGTTTATGCTGTCAGTCCTCCGTCCATGATATGACTACATCCCAAAGCTAAAACTCTCAAAGAGTCTTGAACAACACTGTTCTGTTTTACGTAGTGAAAGACGCACTCATTTGCTGCTTACCCATTTACGGCCAACAAAATCAGCGATTGGTCCTCCAGTAATTGCACCGATCATTGCACCGAATGTCAGTATGGATCCAAAGACTGAATACTGTTGAAAGACACATAAAGAGTAACTGCAAATCAGCTTGAGTTCAGTGAGAGCAAGAACTTCAGTTACCATCTAGCTAACGATGCTATAAGTCACCGAATGTCCAAGAATCTCAGTGGAAAGCTATTCTGAACAAACCTATCACTTTGATCAGAAACCTGAATGATATGCAGTCGCAATTTTCAGCTGATGATACCCAATCTAAATCTCCCCATTTTTTGGTTTTCTTGTCCTGAGGTGTCCAACAATGGAACTCGATGCGAAAATTTGGTATACATTTCACTTGTTACAATGCAGAAAGAATAAGATGTCTAGAGAAAGAAGTATCTCTACCTCAAAGCCAACATCCTTATTTTTGAGTGAGTCTTGTTTATAAAGTTTTTGATCGTATAACTCGTCCATCTTATGGACCCGGAATATGAGCAGATCGTTACTTTGATTTTCTTGTATATGGGCGCCTTCAGTGACAAGTCCAATATCGAATCGAAGCAACAAACAAAGACAACATGACATGTGCTTCTCAACACTCGCAAGTAAATTCGACATACCTCAGCTGTAGAGAGACTTAAGTTCCTCCACTATAGCATCCTGATTTGGTGATGAATAACTTGCCTGAAAATCCAATGAAACAAATTCTCATTAGATTCACATCCTTTTCATTTTAACCATTACTTTTGGACTTGGACTTGGACTTTTCAAAAAGAAATTGCATTTCCTACTTACGCAGGTCCCGAATTCTTAGGAACCACAAACCGCGATGAATGTGGTGAAATAGACCATCCACGGACGACCCTTATCGGTTCCTTCATCTTTGCCAGCTCGGTCCTTCTCTTGCGGCACAAGGAGCCGCTCTCTTACTCCTCTGTCCCCAGTTTCTTGATTTTCAATGTCCTCGTTAATCGCCATGCTTGCTCGCCTTACAAAAATGCTCCTTCGTTCTCTATCTGACTACATACGAGGAACTAGCAAATCTATAAGCTCCAGAGAAGATAAGTTCTCTTTCCAACGTGGCTAGTCTGCTTGCTTTATATGGATGACTCAAAATGAGAAACCCCAAGTGCTAATACGGAAACTCCATCTCCGATCGGTTTATACTTGCGGTTTCTCGGAATTCCTCGCGGACCTCAGTCTTGCAAACTGGCAACCAACTCTTTGCTTTTCTGACTCGCTCCCGTTAATGGTATTGGAATCACTAGTGGAACAGAGTCTCCGAATACAGCAGGATCACAGATGTAAAGGGCTGCATCGTTCTTTATGGGCAAGGAGCAAGTAAACACATGGAACTGGACTTTCTCAATGACACGGCTCTGGATAAAAGACAAAGTAAAAACCACGGACAAAGTTCCATCTTTTTCAGCCAACCACCGGCTAGGAAAACCAGAGTGTTTTTCTAACCTGGAAAGTAATTCAGTTCTGTCCATTTTTGCATGGAGGCATTGTTATCTTCAACTTTAACCCACATTTATCGTGTCAGAAAGATAAGATATCAATTAATAGTTTCTTATCTCTTTGGTGCAATAAGAAACTATCAAGAAAAAGAACTGCTCTACTAGAACACTATTTTTCCTTTGGAAATTTTTGTGACATCCTAATTTTCAGGTTCTGTTTTTTATTGAATAAGTTGGACTTTTCATTAACGCACAGTTTTTTTTTTTTCCGAGTTGACTACTCACAAGATAACTAACCTATCAGGTGAAGTTGTTAAGGGTTTTTAACGCAATAGACTTGAGAATTCGACTAGGAATCGACTGCTCGACCGTGCTAATCTGCAAGGATCATTATAACACAGTTAAAAATCGATTAGAGACCGGAGATAGGATGACTCGATAAAGATATGCGATTAGTGTGTGGGTGATTCCACATAATTGCAAAATTATTGTCAATTGGTATTAGATCGATTTTTCTATCGTTTTGTACCTTTGATTCCGTATTTGAAACCACAAGATTTACACGACAACCGAGAGTCATCAATGTGTTGAATATGTACAATGTGACTCGAAAATAATCGACCACGGGTCAATTGTACTAGAAATTCATAAAAGTTACCTAGTAGGTTAGGTCACACTAAAATCACGTCCGGTTAAAATTAACCATGAAATTGAACCCGATTTCAAAAATTGAAAGTTCTAGCATGTCACGATTTAGTTTAGAAACATCGACTCATCCTTCGAAGAATTTTTGGCGAGCCCGAGATTTTTTGGAAAATCAACTTTGGATGATTCGGAAAAGAAACGAAATTCAGTTAGCCATTTTCAAGGGATTTTTGGCCTCCAAAGTGAACTACTTGGTGAAGGGAAATTGTGGAATTTGTGTGGGATTCTTCCTCAGCAAAATTGGACATCAAATTGGAGAAATTGGTGAAGAAATTGAAGTCCAAGTGGTGAAATTCGTAGGCTTGTATGGGGCTTCAACATTTGGCACCAAAATGAGTTATTTGTGGGAAATTATGCAAGAAAGTAATGTTTGGGACCAAAGGGGATGAGTATGTAAACTCTGGGGCCAAGCATTGATGGTAGAAGATATTTTCTTTGACTTTTGGAAACCTTGTTCCTCCCTCTTGCGTTGCCTTCCTCGGTCGAGCATGCCTGCTGTTTCCCCCTTCGTGGCTTCTGCTCCCTTTTTCATTCCCCTGCTACTCGATCATCTTCTTTCCTCTGTCACCGCACGCAACTCCACCGCCTGCTGCCATCCCCCTCTACGTGTCTCCCTTGCAGATGCCGAGTCAAACCCCACCGCTCCATCTCTGTTTCCCCTCTCTCACGCTATCACGAAGACCCCAGCAATGACGCCCCATCGAAACCCCTTGGCGTTGACTCCAGCAACGCCCCCTCTCCACGTCCGAGACAACCCCTCCCCATGAACTTCCTCTCTTTCCCCTCCTTGCCGCTTGCCACTTCCGTTTTCCCGCCCCATCTTCGACCAACCATCCCCACTTCCATCTTCTTCGTGTCATCGCCTCCATCGAGTCAAACCAGTGGCTCACGCCAGCAGTCAACCCACAAGCCCAGCACTGCTCGTCCTTAGAGTTACGGCTTGTTGCTCCTTCGATGTACTCCTCATGCTCAGCCCAACCCACTCGCCAACCAGCCCATCTTCAACCGCGTGTAGCCCGCAACTCAGCCCAATCCCGAGCCGAGGCCAGCCCCCTCGAAGCCGACCAGCAGCCCTTTGCAGAAACGTGTCCGAATCTCAGCTTTGGCTGAGCTGTCTTGGACTGTTTTCAATCCGGTCCGAGCTTCCTTTGGCGCCACCGTAAGCTCAAGTTTCGGCCGCCGTTGCATCGCCATCGCCGTGGACTCACCGGCTTGCTAATCTGGTGAGTTTACTCACTAAATTTTACTTATGGAGTTAATTATACTTAAGGGGTGATCAACTTAAGTTAATTAGGGATTATGTGGTTAGTTAGAATGGATTAGCACTTTAATTATCCATTTATGCATGTTAGGTGGTTAGAACGGATAGATTAGGGACTAGATAAGTTCATAAATTTTCCCAGCCCGTTCAAACGGTTAATTAAGCATTTCCGGCCTAAGTTTGCATTTTTGGTAATTAATTACATTTATTTAATTATTTTTAGTATTTATTTAATTATTTATTATTTTCTGAAATTATACTAGGATAGCCGGTGACTAGAATTTCATGCTGATTGCAATGGTGTATTTAGTTTCTACAATTGAATGTTATATTGTGCAAATTGAGTGATGATTGGAATTTTGGGTATTTATCTCAAAATTGTGTAATTTCGGTATTTAATCAGAAAATACCGGGGCATCGGTTTTTAGCACAAAAAATGTTTTTAAGTACTATAATAAATAGTGGGATTTTTGAAAAGAAAGATATTGCATTTTTGGCTCAAGCCGACTGTGTACCCACACACAATTATTTTTATCGGATATTTTTAACACGATGATATTTGAGGAATTGGTGTGCAAAGCACAAGGTCCTTGGTCGGGATTGATTAAATCGTCAGCTTGTGCGAGTATTATTGTATGTCAACTTGTGAAAGCAGTATACTATATTAGCCAATGTGAGCATTGATATGTCAACTTGTGAGAGCAGTATACTATATCAGCTTGGGTGAGCTATAATATATGTCAGCTTGTGTGAACTATGATCATTTATCAGCTTGTGAGAGCAACAATCTATATATCAGCTTGTGTGAGTTACTATCGATCTATATCAGCTTGTGCGAGCTACTATCTATCTATATATCAACTTGTGGGAGCTATTACCATCTATTTCAACTTGTGTGAACAATGATTGTATTGATGAATTGATTGATAGATAGTATCAATTGGATTGAATGATCGATGGTATTGAATGATCCATTGGATGGTATTGAATGATCCATTGGATGGAATTGATAGGTTGAGATTATAAACTGTACTGACGTGCAGGAGGGAACTAAGGCAAGGTAAGTCTTCTGACTTGTGTGTATAGACTGCCTCTAGACGCATTTCCTTCTTAATCGGGGTTTAGGGAGTGAACTTGCTGAGACATTGTCTTACCCTGTCGTGGGCTTAACTTTTCAGGTCTCTAGTGTGAAGAACCCAGAGCTTGAGGCGGAAGAGTTAGGAGCATGGGTGGCTTAGAAGTTCTTTTTGGAGATAGACCTCCTGTACCTAGACCTTAGAGTTGGCCTCTGTTTATAAACCGGATTGTTTATAAAAGTTGTGTTAATTGATTTGAAATTTATTGTCCTACTTTTCTATCCCACGTTTGTTGTAGTTGGGGGATTAGTAATTCACCTGCGCATGCGCATTAAAATAAATGGGTCGGCGACGCATCTTGGGACGTCGTAAATTTATCGACCACTGAGGGATGAGCATGCGCTCAAGAATTGGGGCATGACAATTTTCTTAACCAAAACCCTTTTTTTCCCCAGTTGGACGATGAGCACAAGATGATTTCGGCTGGACCTTCTTCTGGGGACAAATTATCTTCTATTTCTATTTTTAAAAGAACCACTACATATGCGAACAAAAAGCATGCATATAGCCTCCTTTGTGGTCAGTGACGCTTTTGATGTCTGCTCAAATGATAAGACTAGATAGCAGGAATTTCAAAAAGGGATGTTTTTCATCTTTCCAAAGTGGCCAATTCTGTGGAAAATGGCAATTTATAGTGGCAAGAGATGGACAGAATTACTTTCTACCAAGGACGTCATGTACTGCCGAGGCCCATGAATCTAAAGAATTCAGCCACCATGAAGCCAGCCGACGGGAAAGAATTCACAGGCACAACGGAATGGACCATAAAGTTTTTTTTTTTTTTTTTTTTTTTTTGGTAAAGGAAATGGACCATAAAGTTGCATAGCACATTGGCCAAAAATATCCAACCACCATTCTCCAACTACTTTATTGGTCCACATTTGCTGCATCTCCGTCTTCTTTCACTTCACGATTCAGAATAGGCCAACAAAATCCAGCAAAGATATATAGCTGTGGCCTGCTCGAGAAAGGGAAAATATCAAAAATATATCTTACTCCTGATCTAACAGCCACTCACATAATTTCGTTTTGATAAATATCACTCACATACTTCCAAGAAAAACCCCCCATTGAGAACATTAATTTGCCCCTCCACATAAACTCATTTTAGCATCTTCCTTACGGTTTAAGCAGACTGAAAGAGTGATTTTTGAATAGTAGAAATCATGTAGATATTTGTTATTTTCAAAAGAAGAGATAAGTGATCATGGGATGAGAAATAAGGTGTATTTCGTTATATTTTTCTCAAAAAACTTTGACAAAACAAATATACTAATCTAATAAGCACATAGTGAGATTTGTATTTCAAATGTATTAGAAGAAAAAAGACAGTACAAATGTCATAACTTTTGTACAATGACCACTTAAATACCATAACTTTTTATTCAATCACTTAAATGTCATAATCGATCACTTAAGTGCTGTAATTTTTCATTAATAAGGAAATCTGATGTGAAGGTTCTTTAAAAGTTACAACACTCAAATGATCATTAAAGGTTATGACACTCAAGTAAAGATTTTTTTTTTTAAGGTCATGACACTCAAGTAATCGAAAAACAATGTTCGACCTATAGAAGAGAGCGTTCCTTCTGATGCCGTAGAACAAACTCGTGCTCTACCGGCAGGTGCGGCGATTTCAATGGTTTTCAATCTCGCTTCAGGAAGATGCCGGGTTCGATCGGTTCAATCACAGAATCGATAAGAGGAGGATCCTCCATCGTCCGTCAGCATGAAAAAGCACATGTTCGAAGGGAACAAAGAAAACTTCAAGAGATGCAGATACATAGATGACTCTAAAAAAAAAAACTTCATTAGAGGAAACAAATCTGTAATCTGAATGAGACTTGCAGAGATCTGAGAAGGAAAATCCTCGGAAATGACTTGATCGAGAGAAAAATTATTGTTGAACCTTCTCCGAACTCAGCACGGATCCGAGCCTCGCACCTCCAACTCCTCAACCGGTAGTTGCTCAAGCCAGCTGGATCGAAAGATTCCGATCCTTAGAGACAGAGTCGAGAGAAAATCCCCGGTAGTTGATGAACAAGAATGTGATCGGAAATTGCTGCCGTCATCACTGTCGATTGAGCTTCGGATTTCTATCCTCGAGGCTAAGCTTCGCAATTCAAGTTCCTCCACCGGTCGCTACACCATCTTTTAGGGCTCAAAGAAATGCAAAGGAAGAAGTCGAGATTCGATGAGAGCTAGAAGGCAAAATGGCATATCAAAGAAACGGTGGTAAGAGGCCTTGGATCCGACGCCAATCACGAGAGGCAATCGCGAGGACGGCGATTGCTGCGAGGAGGCGGCGACGGCTCCTTCCTCGGGCTTCTCCCGCCAAAGATGGTGGAGTTGATCGATGGATCCTTTTGGGTATTTTTTTTCTGTTCTTCGTGAGCTTTAAGCCAAGAAAGAGATGAAGAGCCGTCTGTTCCCCCCCCACCAAGAGAGAGAGCATGAGAGAGCGGGAGAAAAACCGTTCTAGAGAGAATCCCCGCACGAAAATTTTAGAGAGAGAGAGAGAATCTTGTCAAATGGCCCCCTCCTCGCGCAAAAAAATGAGCCTCCCTTTATATCTTTTTTTAGCGTTTTCCCTTTTTCTTTTTGTTTTTTCTTTTTTTTCTTGTTTTCTTTTCATTCATTTTTTTGGCTCTTTATTTTTTATATTTTTGCAAAATGGATGATTAAAATGTTGACAAAAAATTTCAAGTGTCAACATTGCCCCTCTTTGAGTGGGAGTTCAAGAGGTTCCACTCAAAGACAAAATTGATACCTGCAATTTTTAGTCGACCCATTCGAAAATAGAGGAAAAACAAAAGCAATGATATTTGGTTAGGGACGTACCCGATACTTACCTTTGCTCATGAGGGTATCTGAACTCTTGTTAGGGTTTATTTACTCTGTCTCTATTTCTCTCTCCGGTGGAATGGAATGAAGACAATGAAATCATCAAATGGAAAATGAATGGTTTAAGGATAACCACTAACCTAAAGACAAGGTTTAAGGATAGACCCACAAACCCTGAAGATAAGGTTTAAGGACAACCTGAAACCGTGTGGACAAGGTTTAAGGATAACCTGGAACCGTGTGGTTTGGACTGGGAGAAAGGTCTCACAGTGTTCAAACGAACTTCGACTAGGGGAGTTGTCTCACTGGATGTGATGTCTCACCATGTAAAAACGGGTTTCAACTGGATATGATGTCTCACCATGTAAAAACGGGTTTCGACTGTATGTGATAATATCACCGTGTAAAAACGGATTTCGACTGGATGAAAGGTCTCACTGTGTAAAAACGGGTTTCGACTGGATGCGATAGTCTCACCATGTAAAAATAGGTTTTGACTGGATGCGATAGTCTCACCGTGTAAAAACGGGTTTCGACTAGATGAAAGGTCTCACCGTGTAAAAACGGGTCTTGACTGGATGTGATAGTCTCACTGTGTAAAAACAGGTTTTGACCAAGAGAAGGGTCTTACCGTGTAGTAACGGGCTTTGACCGAGAAAAGAGTCTTACCTTGTAATAACGGGCTTTGACCGAGAGAAGGGTCTTACCTTGTAATAACGGGCTTCGATTAGGTATGATTTTCAAAATTGCTGGAGAACCAATCTTGCGAAATAACATTGATTGTCAAATCCTTTCAAAGAAGATTTTAACAAAATGAGATTTGATTAACCATCTAAGGGTTAAATCAAATATGCCAAGTGGAAATATTCTAATCAAAGAGGTCTTTCACTAGCTCTCAAAAATGGCTTTTGGTCCTAACCATTGATATGGGAAAACTATTTAAATCTCACTGGAGAAGTCTCACTCAACCTATGTCTAAGGTTTTCAGAAACGTTCACAGTGAATACAATCCATTGATCAAAAGGTCTTTTAAAGGGACCGTAATGATGGCTTGGTCATGGGCTTACATAAAGGGTATGCACTTTGAGGCCAAGAAATGAATATTCAATCAATATCTTCATCGGGTTTACAAGTCAAGAACCTTGAAGATAAGATAAGATAGGATTGCTTCTCTCTCTAGCGGTAGCTCCTATGTGATATTCTCATTTCAACTCGAACCATCCCAATCGAAGAGACTTGGATAAGGGTTGTAGTGTTGGTTCAGGTGAGGCTTAGAAAAGGCTTGAAAAATTTTCAAACATCGAAGGGTTAAAAAGTGAGTGATTATCTTGGCATTATTACCATCACGCAACTTTTTCAAAAATTTGACTCTTGAAATTTAACCTATCTCTAGAGTCCTTTTGGTAATTTGTTTTGAGACATGAGAGCGACTGTTCTAATGTG